>NW_027555031.1:0-103901 GCF_964656455.1 Halichoerus grypus | reverse complement strand
ATTTTTTTGGGCGACGGTAGGGGCGGGGGGCACAGGCAGCTCTATTCTAAGAGCAGTAGCCCAGTCTCGGAATTTATGCTACAAGGATTTACTGAGCACTGACAGAATGTCAGAGCGGGAAGTGATGTCAGAGACCATCTTGTCAACCCCCCTCACTTTACATTTGAGAAACTGAGACCCAAAGGCGGAGAGAAATTTCCTTAGGATCACATTCTAGTTAGTGCCAGAGACGGCACAACTGAGGGCTCCTCACACCCTGTCCCGGCTGGTGCTACCCCCCACCATGCCTCCTCTTGCTAAAGGGAGTCCCTCTCCGACTAGATGTCAAGGAAGAGATGATTTCCCCCTAAGTTTTAGCTCAAGCTTCATGTTAAACACGAATTTGATTTTCAGAATCTTCTCCTGCAATGGGGCTCTATTTGAATCTCTCTTTTCTTCTCTTGGCCTGGAGGCGGCATTGAAGCAATTCCCTCTGTGGGTGCCTCGCTCCATATGTAAACACATGTCTCCCATATATACACAGGCGCACACATTTGTCATTCCTTCCCAGAATGACTTAATGATTTCCATGTAACCAATATGTTGCAGCTGTTTGGCTTCCTTCAGGCTGAGCACTCAGAAAATCATCAGTTATCAAGTTGCCTTCCTGCCACCGCTTTTTCCCAGCCCCGTACATTTTCTCCCTCTTTCCTTACAATAAAAACCAAAAACCAAAAAAAAAAAAACAAGGTAAGAAAAAAAAAAAATGAAGGCAAGAAAACAAGTTAAGACAAAAATATTGGGACCCTACTTCCAACCAAATCCTGGCCCAGGGTCTGCAGGGATGGGGGTGATAACTATGTTTTAGTGGGAGAACTTCCTATAGGAGACAATTTTAGTTCGCTCCTCCATGGCAGACAGCTTCCCATCAGGAGACCCAGGAGGAGAAAGGTTGGGGGTCAGGAGGTGGGAAGCATGCTTTGGAGAAGACAGTGTACTGAGTGGATGTGGTCAGAAAGACTGGGGTGCACATTCTTCCTCTGCCATTTGTTAGCTTGGTGCCCTTGAGAAAATTGCTCAACGTCTCTGAGCCTCATTTTCTTTAATCTGCAAATAGCACCTGAAGATTAGAGTGAGTGCTCAGGAAACGTATCTGTCTCCACCTCCCGGCTTCCTTTCCCACTCTTTGCTCTCTGGCCCATGGAATGTAAGAGAGAGGTATTTTCTGTGAACAAGTAACACTGAACCTTCAGTACCTGCCTGGCCTCGCCCATGACTTCTTCCAGAAACTGCTTACCTCCCTGTCCCTGGCTTTAATCAGGTCCTGGGACCCATATGGGGGGCTACAGTGCCCAGATGTCTCCTGCTGGGCCCATGCCTGAGAGAGGAGACTGGTCACAGCAACCAGGTAAGTCTGTTAGGAGCAGCCTGGACCGGCCAGGTTGCCTAAAGCTTATTGTCTGTTTCATATCCTTCACACACCTTACCATTCTACTCCCCTTCATCCTATTTTTTGTCTGGACTCTACTCCCGACCTCAACTCCATCCTGCTCACTCTGCTACTTTGTCACCTTCTCAAAGCCTGGCTCCAGTCTTACCTGATTTAAAAAATGAATGTCCTTGGCGACCTCCTCAAGTGACCCCCAAATCAAGTTCCTTGACTCCATATTCAAAGCCTCCTGTGATTTGGCCCCAGCCTTATTTTCCCCTTGTCCCCTTCATATTCCATCCAAACAGGACAACTTGCCTCATGCCTTCCTGTCTTTGAGGCTTTGCCCTGCCGTGTCACTCTTGGAAGGGTCTCTCTCTCCTGGTCATAGGTCAATATGCAGCTTAAAACCTGCTGCCCCAAAATGCCAGGCCTAGCCCTCTCCTACCTGTTCACCTGTTTGCTTCTCTGTGCTGGGGGTGGAGTCCATGCCTTGGAACTTCCCAGTGCCTGTCCCTTATCTCTCTTGGCATTCACCACTCTCTACCTCATATTGTAGTTAGTTGTGTATAAGTTGCTTTTTAGGCTGAACCATAAGGGCAAATGCCCATGGGAGGAAGACATGATGTAGGGAAGTCCAGTGCTCGCTTCGGCAGCACATATACTAAAATTGTAGGGAAGTCCAGAGAGGAGGGAGAATAAAGTCAGCCTTCTCCACCTCAAGGGACTGTGGGAGGAGGACCAGGAGAGAGAGAAAAGCAGAGGAGGGGGGGCGCTGGTGAGAAGTTGGGTGCCCACATTCCCTCTGAGTTAAAGTGCTATCTCTGAGGACCTCTCTGGGTTGAGGAGAAAGCTGATGAGGAAGGTGGGGGGGGGGGGGCTTCTGCCTGATTCTCATTTGGACTTCTGGGAAGAGACCCCCTCACAAGCATCCTTCCCACCTCCACCTCCCCACGCTCTGTCAGCCTCAGCCTGAGAGAGCCTGAGTCTGCACTCTGGAGACACCTTCGGTTCTCCTGTGACATGGAAAGAAACCAGAGGCCTCCATAAGTACTTGAGGGGGAGTCAGAAGTTAGTGGAGAGCTGGCTGGGCTGTTGTTAAGGGAGGTTGCTGCCGCCAGGCCCAAGTGACCCTTCTGCCGGGGGCCACTCACATTCAGTTAGAGACTGGTCTGACCCAGGCACCCCTCGGTGGGGTTGGCAGCGCCAGTGAGAGAGGTGAGCATGAATACACGAAAGAATGTAGGATTGGTTTTAAGACTGTTTCTCAGTTCCTGTTAAATACCTGTTTTAATTCTTTTGCAGGATCTCAGGAACAAACAAAATACACCCATCCAGAATACAAATGATTTGTATTCGAAAACCGCATGCTCTAGAGCACTAGCCAATATATAACATTACACAGTAGACTAATAGTAATATTAAATATGGAGAAAACTGCATATTCAGTAATAGATAGGCACGATATTTGGAGACAGTGTCTGACAACTCCCTCATATGACATCTAATTTTTAAGTTCATTACTAAACTTTAGAGTCCACTAACGGTCTTCTGTGATCCCAGGCAACACGATTCAATGCAGAAGTAGAAAAGAAGTGTCACAGACTCCTCAGCATTTAGCCCCATGTCTTTGCCAGGCACGAGGGAGGGTGGGGGGAAACCAGGGACCTGTGCAAAGGTGAGATAATTAACTTCCCCTGCAGGGGCTGTGAGAGGCAGCAGAGGGGGACATTGAGCTGGACCTTGAAGAATGAGCTGGTGTCATCTGAGAGAGAAGGTAGGGGTGGGCATTCCAGGTATAGGGAACAGCATGTGCAAAGAGATGGAAGCATGAGGAAGCACAGTGGATTTAGTGGTAACGCTTGGTGATATCTGGGAGGACAGATTCAACTGTTAATGACAGTTATTTTATAATGAGTGCTCACAGATTACATGGTTTACATTAACCCATTCTATTCTGATGATGACCCTATGAGGTAGATACTATCATTCCCACTCTACAGGGGAGGAAGCTGGGGCACAGAGAAGTAATACGCTCAAGGTCACATAGCTAGGAAGTGACAGAATCAGGAATCAAACCTAAGCAGTATGTCATACTAGGGTAACTACCTCTCCGTATTATCCCATTTAATCCTTCCCAGAGTGATGCCCTGACGTATAGATACTGACATTACAGAGGCACAGAGACATTTGTTAACATGACCGAGATCACACCGCTGGGAAGTGGAGGGACAGAGATTCTAACTCAGGCAGCATCTGGAGCCCACTCCTAACCTTGCACCCGTTGGCCTCTATGTTGAAGTTGCTGGTTTATAGCTAGCTGATTCCCCCTTGAGAAGTCGGGCTACGCGAGGGCAGGGACCATGCATCATCATTTGCCACTGTATCCCCAGCATCTAGCATGGTGTCCAGCACATGAGTGCCCCATCCATAGAGTATTTGCATTTTAAACCATTAAGAGGCAGCACAGAGAAGTCACTAAGAGCCCGAACTCCAAAGTCTGCCTCTCCGGGCTCACATCCCAGCTCAGCCACTTCTAGCTGTGTAATCTTAGGCCAGTTTCTCCACTCTCTGTACCTGTTTCTTTATCACTAAAATGACGATGATAATAATAGCACAAACTTCATCAGGTTGTTGTACTGAGCGCACAGAAAGCATCTAGGTGAAACTCTCATGTGTAATGCATTCTTTGTAAGTTTTTGCTAGTATTCTTGGTTCCACCCAGTCCCCTGGTGTCTGGTTTAGGGAATAGGGAGACATCATATAACTCAAATGATAGGCAGATCTATAGTTCTCTCCGGCAAGTTTGGGGCTAAAGAATATGGGAGAAAATACAGCGATCTTGGGCGTCTGTGATAGCAGTTGACAAAGATGATATCTGACCCAACACTGCCTTAAGGATGCTTATCCCTGGGCTCTGGATCCCCCTTAGCAGTGTATTGCCTGCATCTCTCTTACTATAGGAAGGTATGGTTTAGGGAAATGATGCAGGTTTTAAATTTTATCTCTGCCAGTGAGTAGTGGTGCAACTTCAGGTAAATTCCCTAATCTCAGCTGTGTCTGCAAAGAAGTGGGGATTATGTAACAAAACCTACCCCAAGGGGTGCAAATTCAGGGGAGGAACCTAAGTATCTGACACGGTGCTGGCATTGAGCACTGTGTGTTGAGACGTTTGCTGCCCCCTCCCTTCCCCCTAGCCCAGTGTTTGCATCTTCTTCATCGCTGAAATCTCCCACAGTGCCTTGCAGAGAGTAGGTGCTTCACACAATGCTTGATGAGTGCATGAAGGGAGGCTTGTTAAAGGCCCTGAGATGGCTTCGAGGACATTAAAACAAGCTGTGGGGGAGGAGGGAGGAGCAAGGGAGAATGAGTGGGGAGCCAGGAGGGGACCTTTCCATTTTATGGTAAACACAGTAACATTTACTTTTTAGTTAAGGCAGAGCCTCACTGGGGAGACAAGGGCAGCCAGGGTGGCCAGAGTCTGGGGGAAACTGGACGAAGGAGATGGGTGAGGAGCTGACTTCTTGTCCTAACAGCCAGTGCTTGCCTTGACTGGACGGGTGGGCCAGGAGCTGCCAGCGCCTGGGAAACAAGCGTGGGTGAGCAGGGCTGCCGAGGGAGCTAGTGTGTATGACAAGGAGGGGGCACTGCTGGAGGCTGGGTCTTGGGTCACCACAGTGAAGGACGGGCTGGCCCTGCCCTGGCAGGTCAGAAGCAGGGCAGCTGACATTCCTTCTCAAATTACAAAAATACACATCTCTCATGCTTGTCAAGGGCTTTGTAATTTGCCCAGTCTGTAGGACAACTATGGAGTTACCCATTTGATCCATGAGGTGTCATGATACATAGATGCCATTACCCCGTGTGACTGATGGGGAGTCTCAGGGTGTTAATGGGATTTCTGATGAACCTGCAGTAGGGTGTATACAAAGATGAGGGTGCAATTAATTTCATCTGTGGCTAAAAAGGGCACATTGAGCTGGTTCTTGAAGGATGAGCTGTGGTCTATCTGAGGAAGAAGGTAGGGAAGGACTTTTCAGGCATAGGGAATAGAATGTGCAAAGGGATGGGAGTGTGAGGAAGCATGGTGGATTTAGTGATACTAATAGTAACTATCCCTAACACATATTGACAACATACATGTGCTAGGCACTGTTTAGAGGCTTCACATGCAGAGCTCAATTGATTCTCACAATGGCCCAGTCTGGTAGATGCTACTTGGATCTCCATTTTTACAGATGATGAAATGGGGGCATGGAGAGTTAAGTGATTTCCTTAAGGTCCCAGTGGTAACGAGTGGTGAGTCTAGGCCTGGAACCCACTCAACACAAGCAAGCAGTGTGTCAAGGTGTGAAGGGCTAGGTGTTAAGGGATGAAACATATGGCTAGAGAGGTGGGGTGGGCCAGATGAGAATGGAAGCCAAAGGTTTTGGATTCTATCCTGTTGGCAATGGGGGGCCACGGATGGTCTAAGCAGGGGATTGTTAGAAAAATCAGTGTGGCGTAGGGCAGAGGGTGAACTGGAGAAAATGAGGTCATTGGGGGTGTGTTAGGGAAATAGCCAGACCCTTTGTTCTTATATGTGGGCCAGGCTGCTCTTTCCATCTGGATAACCATTGCCCACTCTGAAGCTCAAGTTCATACACCATCAGGACATGGGTTATGTTATTTCACGAGCTCTCCTGGGAAACAAGGGTCCCACGTGGACCCTACGATATGGCTGTGGCACCTTCTGCATCACATTCTCTGTGTCCAGTGACTGCATTTCAGCTCATCTTATGTTCCTTGGATTGCCAGGTATCCTTTACCTCTGTATTCAGCACACTAGCTAGATTCCTTATTTTGAAGCACAGGCCAGTATTAGAGTCCTTGTGAAGATACTTCAGAAATTCTCACTGGAAAGCTCTTCCACCAAGTATAACTCTAGACAAGTGCCTGCTCTAGACAGATATGCTGCTTTGCTTTGTTCCTCATGTAAGCATGGGCTGACCCTGCCAGGCAACCATAGTGACAAGTCAGGTGACACGCCCACCAGTCCCAGCTCTGAAACTAGCTGTGTGACCTTGGGCAAATCATTGTATCTTTCTGTGCTACACCCAAGGAAGAGGAGGTTCTACTAGACAATATAGACAACGTCTCTATTCTCCTCCAGCAAACAACGTTTGTTGTTTCTAGAACTTTACTTACAAGTGTCTGATTTCATTGATTTGTGTAACATATTTTTGTAGGTCTAGGCACTATGCTAGGTGCTAGGGACACACTGGTACACGGCAGAGAGAGCCCTTGCTAAATGTGGACAAAGCTGACCTCTTAAAAGGTGTTGTTTTTACCCTTCACTTGTAACTACAATCAGATAAGTAGCCAAGTCAGACCCTGTTTCTTTCTTTTGGGCATTGCTTCCAGGTCAACCCGTCTCTGATAAGGGCCCCAGGAGCATAGAGTTGTAAAACGAACATGGCTCAGCATGCCCACAAGATGGCGGCGTTCTAGTATAGTCCCAAACAGCTAGGGTCATTGGGAAACAGTGCCCTCTGTTGGCATGGAGGAGAGAGACCACATCATCTCTTAGAGGGCTGAGAGTAGGTCTCATCTCCAGTGTTCAGTGAAGATACTGACCTTCTGGAAAGTCCTGGGGGGATGGGGGCAATGGTGGCTGGACAAAGGAAAAGGGTACTAAATGTCACCTTATTCAATCCAACAAATCTTTCTGGATGCCTTCCCTGAGGTCCCCCATCCCCAAGTTTGTGTTTGATGATCTCCTCTGGGCCCCTCCACCAGAGCACCTGCCATATTGAATTTGCATTGTTGATTTATCAGTCTTTCTCTTCTATCCAGCTAGGACCATGTCCATTTCCTCTCAGAACCCCTGATGCCTACACAGATTCTAGCTCAAAGGGAGCACAAAGTTCTGTTGAATGAATGAAGTTTATCCTAAGGAAGAACTTAAAACTGACTCTCGCTTGAATACCATCACCCAGGTGAGGGCATCTTGGGCCATTATTATCCTTGTCCTCAAAAATGGAAGTTGAAAAGATGGGAGATCAAGAGATGCAGTCCAAAACACCCTAATGTGAGTTGTTGGAGGAATGGCCAGGATCAACTTTACATCTACCTCTGCCCAAAAGAGATAATAAGCCTTGCCCTCCTAGCCAGAGAATCAAGGTGGAGAAGATGGAAAATCCAGATCTGGCTGAGTCTGGTGCCCGTTGGAGAAAACTGTGGCTTTTAATCTGGGTTTTTACTTTACTTCCATCTCTAACCAGGGAGGAAGGCATGAGTTTTAGCACTGAAAGAGGGTCCATCAGTTGGAACAAGCAAGTTCAACCTGCTCCTTTGCCACCTTCCATTGAGGCCCCCTGTCCTGGAACCTGGAACCTCTACCTCTGCTGCTGGAGCTCCAGCAAAGAGGAGAGCAGTCAGGGGCACTCCGAAGGGCCCAACCTCCTCGCATTCCAGCCCCGGCCAAAGCCAGCCCGCGGAACAAGTGGAGAGCCCCTTTTGGAGGAAGTGATTCAGAAACCGCGATGGCCTGGCGGCCCACTGTGACTCACAGCACATCAATGGGGGAATTGTCTGTGGAGGCTGAGAATACCAAAGCTCTTTTCTTTCCTTCCTTTCTCTTTTTTTTTTTTTCTCTTTTCTTTTTTGCCCTCCCCCTGGCGGCACTGCGCAACACCAGGGCTGCCCAGAAACATGTGTTTCTCATCATTGGCTCCAACAGCCGCCTTGGAGGACCGGGGAGCAAACAAGACTGAGAGGGAACAAGCCCCATGGGACAGCTGCAGCAGTTAAAGGGGGCCCTTCTCTTTCCCTGCGCCTGAGTCCTATTTCACCTTCCCCATCAACACCGGCATCCCCAAGGAGCATCTGGAATGGAGAACAGAATTTTGGATCCGGGAGAAAACTTAGGAGTATGTCTCTTCCAATACCTTTGTCAACAGATGAGGAAGCTGATGCCCCAAGAAGGGAAGTAAATGGCTTGCCAAATACCCCACAGCCAAGTTACTGCTGATGTCTTGCTGCATTTTCCTGTACCCCAAATCAGGAAATGTAGTTGACAAAGGATGAATTTTTTTTTTCATAATAGCAAAAACTGAGAAGTTGCACTAAGTTTCATTATAAATCTATCAATTGTCCCTTTCCCCTTATCTACCAGTCTCAGGAAACTGGTCTGCACAAAGTCACTTGTGAGGTCATTTGCAAAACCTACAGGTCCTTTTGCAGTCCTCGTCTGACTGACTATCTCTGTAGCATGTGGCATTCGTGCTCACTTTTGCCTCCCTACCTCTCTAGCTTCTCCTTGTCGGCATCCTTTGCTCCCCAGCTGGCTCTCAAATGTCCAAGCTGCAGAGGGTTCTGTCCAAAGCCCACATCCACATTCAGGGTTTTAGTCCCTAAAAATTAGCTGATGACTCCCAGATCTTCACTACAGCTGTTCATCTTTTCGGGGCTACAACCGTGTATGTACAGCTGCCTTCTCAGAATCTTCTTTGGATGCCCCAAACTGAACTCACCCTTTCCCTCCAAAGCTCTATGACTCAACTGCCAAACAATGATGGGAAGAGGACAGCTAATGTTTCGAGGCATGTGCTTTGGAATCTCATAGACCTGGGCTCGACTCCCAGATATGCCCCTTAACTAGCTACGGGGCCTTGACCAAGTTACTTAACCTTCCAATTTCCCCATCTGTAAAATGGGGATAATAGAAATACCTCCTTCATAAGACTGTCATTAAGAGGAAATGGGTTAATTCAATAGCATCAGCACAATGCCTGGCACATAGTAAATGCTCAATACATGTGAGCTATTATTTTTATTATGCATCTCAGCACCCTCCCCACTTGAGCCACACTGAATTCTTACCATTGCTTAAAGACAAAAGGCTCTTTTATTATTCTAGGCTATTCTCCTCATTTAGGATGCTATTCATACTCTTCTCTGAGGCAAACTCCTACTCACCCATCAGATTGAGTCCAACTGTCATTGCCCTTACAAGAAATCAGCAGCTCATTCTTTTGTTCTTATAGAGCACTTTGTTTCACTGCTGTAGCATTTATTACAGAGTCCTAATTAGCTTGCTCTCCAGCCTCATCTCGCCCTGCCTCTCCCATCACACTTGGCTCCAATAGTATACAAGTGTCCAAGAGAGCCACATTCTTGCATATCTTGAGGCCTTCCCATGTGCTCCTTGCTCTGCTTGGAAGGCCCTTTATTTCAGGGCACATTCTCCTCTAAGAAGATACCTCTTCTGAGCAACTGTCCTGGAAGCCTGAGGCTGGGTTAGCTGTCCTTTCTTTGTGTCTCCATAGGGCCTTCAATGAGTTTCTGTAACACAACTCCCTGGACTCCATTTTCAATGCTGAATTATTTGCCTTCTCCATTCAACTTTACTGTGTCTTACTTATGACAAATATTCATTGAACATGTGATGTGTGCCAGGTGCTGTGCTGCTCCCTTATGGCATGAATGGATGAATGAATTTTCTGTTTCAATGTCTATTCTTCCTCCAGACTGCGAGCTTCTGAAGATGCTGAATGGATAAAATGAGGGGAAATGGAACTGTCAAGGAAAAGATCCACTTGTGGTCAAGGGCTAGGTATTACAGAATGACTTGTTCTTACTGTAATACTCATCCCACAAACATTTGATGTGTACCTACTATGCACTGGACTAGGTACTGGTACTAGAACCTAGAGCCAAATGCCTTACAGTCTAAAGGCGGAAGACAGACAAGGTAACGGAAACCTCATGGGCAGTGCTATCTGTGCCATGATGGTGTTTGCAGAGGGAGACTGACAGTAGGGTAGGCTTCCTGGATGTGTGTCCTGGGCAGGTGCGCAGAGCCCCACACTCAGAAGGGCTCCATGTTTGGTTTAGGTCTCTGCTGTGGCCACTTTGAAGTTCTTAATAATCTCACCTTTGAATTTGTGTAGAGTAGGTGGTGACAATAGAGCACATACATTAGCAAAGGGGCCTATGTGCATGCACATGTCCACCGCTGTTCCTTGCCATCCCCTTCATAGACAGCCTCCTTGATGCCGCATGAGAACAGAGTCCCAGTGGACCTGTGATGCATGAGAGTTCAGTGAGACTCAAAGTGAGTACAAGCTACGTGTGTGACATCTACAGCTGAATAAAGTAGGGAGTGCTGACAGCCCTGAGAGGCCATGCTTGCTGTGTGAACCGGCATTTGCTTCCAATGCAGAAAGAAGACAATGGTCTTCTAAGAAAAACAACTGAGAAATCCTCTCATCGTCTTTCCTACTGGCCAACAACTTCTGCTGAAAATGATAACACAGAAGGAAAGGAAAAGATAAGGCAACCCAGAGTTCCTTTTTCTAGCCCTTCCTTACTCAACAGTCAGCTAAAAGTAGAGAATGTTGGTAGAATGCATGCATACTGAGAAGTGGAGTAAAACAGCTGAGTTAGTTTTGTGCTGCATTTCCACTATTCGTCCACATATATACATATGCATGTGTAAGCTATGAAATATGAATTGTGTCATTTCATTGATTCTGCATATGAGCTAAGTGCTCTTGTATTTTCATATAAAGTTGGCATTGCACAATCTAAAAGCAAGTGGTAAAATTCTTGTTAATAATTTAAAAATTTGTTTATTAACATTTGTAGTTAGAATGGTATTAAATAGCAAGTTAAAAAAACCCCCATAAGTTAGAGAGATCATGGAAGAAAGGAAAAGTTTTGTTTTAGTACCTTCAATGGTACATTTTTCCTGCATTTTGAACAAAGAACCCTGCAATTATGTAGCCAGCCTGGACTGAGAGAGAGGGAAGTGTCTTTGAATTATAGCTTTGAGTAGCGGATACGAAGAGCATCTCAGTGGTCCCCTCCTCCGCTCATCACCCACCTTATTGCATTTGAAGAAGCTGAGAGCTAGAGGTGGTCTCAAGGTCACCAAGGTGCAAATGGGTAAGCCAGGGCTAGAACTCAGGTCAACTGACCCCATTCTTAAGTCTAGTGTCCTGCAAATGATATGTGCTTTTCCTTCTGTCAGGAATCCTACCTTAGGACTTGGAAATAAGATATTCCTACGGAAGTGAAACCATCTACTCAGTACATGGGGGCTGATATGCAAAGTACTATGGTTTCCATCCAAGGCCAGGGAGGCTTGACCAACTTGGTTAAAAGTAATACATTGTGTTCCAGGGAAAATCAAGTGGGCAATGTTTTAGTCCTCATCTTTCTTTTTTTTTTTTTTTTAAAGATTTTATTTATTTATTTGAGAGAGAGAGAGAGCGCAAGAGGGGGTAGGGTTAGAGGGAGAAGCAGACTCCCTGCCGAGCAAGGAGCCCGATGTGGGACTCAATCCCGGGACTCCGGGATCATGACCTGAGCTGAAGGCAGTCGCTTAACCAACTGAGCCACCCAGGCACCCAGTCCTCATCTTTCTTGACTTAGCAGCAATAGTCAATCCAACACTTGCTTTGCTTGGCCTCCCACATTCCACCTCCCTTAGTCTCTACCTTTCTGACTTTGTAACATTAAAGTGTCTCAGGGGTCAGTTCTCTGACCTCTTCTCTTTTTCTGTCCACGTCATTCCTTGAGTGATGTCATCTAGTCTGATGGGTCTTAAAACAATCTACATGCTAATGACTCATCTATTTATATTTCTAGCCCTGACCTCTCCCTGAATTCCTTCTAGCATATCTGATGGCCTATTGGATATCTCCACTCCATTGTTTAAGAGGAATCACACATTTAAGATCCAAAATTCTGCCCCGAAAGTGCTCCCCACCTCAGTTAATGGCAGCTTAATCATGCTAGTTGCTCAGGTCAAAACCTTAGAGTTGTCCTGATTCCTTATCTTTCACATTTTATGTCTAATCCATGGGCAAATCCTAAAGGCTCTGCCTTCAAAATATATCCAGAACCTGACCATTTTCTACTACCCCACTGCCTTGCTTTGGTCCAAGTCACTACCATCACTCACCTGGATTATTCCCATAACTTCTGGACTGGTCTCCCCATTTTGGCCCTCATCTCTCTTTTAGCCAGAATGATCTCCTTAAACCATATGTCAGACCATGTCACCCCTCTGCTCAAAACCTCCCAATGGTTTCTCAGGTAACTCTGAAAAGCAGCCCAACCTTTATAATGGCTGCAGAGCCTACCAGCATCCTGTCCTGGGGCCTTTAAGACCTTAGCCCTCACTTGTCCCCTTCATTTGCTGGCTCTGCTCCAGTCATGTGACCTCCTTGCTCTTCACCAGAGTCTCTCCCATCTTTGGGCCTTTCTCCTTCTGTACCTTCTCTGTGGAATGCTCTTTCCCCAGAAATCTGCAAGGTTCACTCCCTCACCCCCAACAGGTCATTATTAAATGTCATTTTCTCATGAGGGCTTCCCTGATCACCTGTTGAAGACTGTAACCTGTTCCTCTCCCCAGGCACATTCTCTCATCTTTGTTCCCTATAGGGCTTATCACCATTTATTATGTCATGTAGTTAGCTTTGTGTTCTGTTGATTGCCTGTTTTCTCCCATTAGAATGTAACTGCTTGGGGCCCCTGGGTGGCTCCGTTGGTTAAGGGTCTGCTTTTGGCTCAGATCATGATCCCAGGGTCCTGGGATGGGAGCCTTGTGTTGGGTTCCCTGCTCAGTGGGGTGTCTGCTTGTCCCTTTCCCTCTGCCCACCCCCCCTCCCATTGTGCTCTCTCTCTCTTTAAAAAAAAAAAAAAGAATGTAACTGCTTATCTGTATGTTTTTGTGCATTTTACTCAAGTGTCTGAGCCTGCCATGAGAGCTAAGGCATAGACCACCTATGGTCAATGATTTGCCCAGATATAATGGACCACTCAGCCATGCCCCATGAACCTCTTTGACTTCATATTCCAGCCTCTACCTGGAATGTGCTTTGCCCATTTATCTGGGTTGAAAAGTCAGGCCATCTTTCAAGGCTTGGTTTAACAGTCATATCCTCTTAGAAGCCTTCCCTGACCTTCACCTTCCCTCACCTTGATTGACCTACTGTCTTCCAGAAAACTAAACAAAATAAACTACAAGTTAGAGCCTTTATATGACTGCTCATGGGGAAGAAAGTGAATACACACCGGAGTACACACTGGTATATATCTGGAAGGCAACTGGCCATTTAGCAAATTAAAATGTGCATACCTTTTGACCCAGCAATGCACTTCAAGGAATTTATCCTACAAAAATCCTGAGCAAGTATACAAAGATATGTGTGCCAAGACTTTATAGCAGTTTTGTACTGTCAGCAGGGGCTGGTTTAATAAACTTTAGTACTATAGACTACTCCATGCTGATGGGAAAATATGTCAAGATATTTGTTAGGTGAAAACTGCCAAATAGTATGCAAGGCATTATCTCATTGGTATTAAAGAAAGAATGATGGAAGAAAGAAAAGAAGAAAGGAAGAGAGGGCATGAAGAGTGAAGGAAGCAGGGAAGGAAGGAAGGACAGAAGGAAGAGAAGAAGGGGTTGCATATTGTATGAATTTGGTTCTAAAGCATGATGCATATGGTGAAAATTACCCCGGAGAACCCCTAATATCACCTATAAGAGACAGTATAAAAGTTCCATCATCTCTCAATGTTTTCCTCCAATATTGGAACAGATTTCTTGTCTTTCCATTGGCCACCAGATAAAATAACTATTAGACTGTATTTGGGGGCTATGCTGCATGAGAAATACCCACTGTGTTGTAAAACACTAAATGTTCCTCAATTGTTATCAGTTCCTGTGGGAGCAGAAGGGGATGCATCTCTCTTCTTGGGCCTCCTCTCGAGTGTTTGTTCATTGAAGAGAAAGTAGGGAGGAACTTCCTGCACTATTTAAATTTCTTGTTTCTGTGTCTCTCCACTTCTCTTTCCTCTGAGCATATTAAATGTGTTTGGTGTGACTCTACTGTGTGTATGTATGTGCCATTTGCTTTTTACTTTTATTCTTTTTTAGTGTTTGAATTCTATATAAGCATGTATTACTTTTATAATGAGTAATGAGATAAATGTTTGAAAAATCACCTCGTAGATGCAGAAAATAAAGTATATGTCAAGATTCTAAATTAGCTTTTTTTTTTTTTTTTTTTTAAGTAATCAGTTGTGGGCTGCGGGGAAAAAAGGGACACTGGAAGTGGAATTGTTAATTGTTATTATCTTTTCAATGAAAATGACAATTGGCTTTGTCTCTTCTCCCTCCCTCCTTCCTTTTTTCCTTTCTGTGGCTTTTGGTGCTGCTGGAAGCTGCTGGTATTTCAAGGAGGCAACAAGACCCTTGCAGAACTGATGTAAAGGGACTCCCTGGGCATGGAATTAAGATCATTCCAACACAGTGCACAGCGCACAAAAACGCTTTAGGTGATTTATTTAGGAGGAGGGCAGGGAAGAGAAAAAGGTAGTAGGGTATTTTGTTTCCCATGACCTCTCTGCCTTCCAGGATCTTGCTTTCTGTTCCATAAAAGGCCTCAGTGCTCAGATGTTGCTGCCAGTTGCCCCCACTGAATCCAGAGTGGGTCCAAGCTCGTGGTGCCTATGTTTCCAGGAACTACATAATTGCAAGGACTCACTCTTGTGTTTCCCACACTCTTAACACAGTCCCGACATCTAGTAGGCACTTGATAAATAGCTGGCATTTATTTTTTTTAAAGATTTTTTTAAAGATTTTTTAAAGATCTGAGCAGTGAGCCCGATGCAGGGCTCGATCCCAGGACCCTGGGATCATGACCTGAGCTGAAGGCAGACACTTAACTGACTGAGCCACCCAGGCGCCCCTAGCTGGTATTTACTGAGCTCTTACTATTACATGCCTGATCTGGGTTACCTGTTATAATTTCTCAAAAGTCCTATGAGGCAGGTACAGAAATCTGTATTTTTCAGATAAGGATACCAAGTCATAGAAAGGTTAAGTAATTTCCCCAGGCTTGTAGATCTGGGATTTGAAACCAGGTAGTTTAGACTCTAGAGCTAGTCCTTTTAACCACCATCTTTCCTCCAAAAACTATGTGTTGAATAAATAAACACATGATGAGTGGATCAGACCTGCCCTTATGAAGGTCCTGTCAGAAGATATTTCTCTAATAAAATGGGGGTGGGAGTAGCATGAGTAGGAACTGAGTCATTCACACTTTCTAGCTTGTCATCTCTTGTGAGCCAGCAGGCTGGCTAGGGTTAGGGCCAAAATTCTTTGGGAAAAAGACAAAGTGAACCATAGGTTCTGTTCCAGAATTCTCTAACAGAACCACTTGGCCCCAACCTCCAAGTGAGGTTCATTCTACTCTCCCCATCTCTGCAAACCACTAGTTTGGAGTCATAAACATTAAGTGCAAAGAAGACAGTGGAGAAAGGAGAACAGGTTCTGAGAAAACCACCGTTTCCACTTGCAACAGCTGGAATAACCACTAGAAAAATGGTAGAACTGTTAAAAGTAAAAATGATAACAATAATGGTGGGCACATTGTTTTCTAATATCCAGTCTCCTCTTCTTCCATGGTTAAAGAACTAATTGATAGTTGTATATATGGCTTCCCAGACTCAAGGATATATTTCCCAGGCTCCTTTCAAATTTGATGTGGCCAGACGACCATGTTCTGACAAGTGAGATTTAAGTGGAAGTGTCATATGACAGCCTCTGAGAAAGTTCCTTAAGGGGGAGATGACACAAATATTTTTTCCCTCTTCAGCCTTTTCTCCTTCTTGCTGGCTGAAATGCAGATGTGATGGCAGAGACAGAAACAGCCATCTTAGGCCATAATACTTCAATAGCTACAATTTGCAGATAAGGAAACAAAGAAGGGAGTGAAGGCAATAAGCTAGAAGGAGTTGAGTCCTCAAGTCTGCATGGAGCAGGGCCATCCAGACGTGGACTGCCTACTTTTGGACCTGAATGCACAAGAAAATTAAACCTTCACCATATTTTAAGGCATAATGTTTTGGCTCTCTGTTACTCATACCAATTAATTGACATCATCATGGTTTCTTTGAAAAAGTCTGAATTGATAGAAGACTTGTTTTATTTCCACTTTTTCCTCTGTTTTATTATGTGCTTCTAAGTTGTCCTGTTCCTTACCTAGAAGTTAGAACTAAATACAGCTCTACCACATGCATTGACTTTTTATAGAAAAATACATTTAATTAAAGGGAGAATGGAGATTTGGGAAGTTAATGACAAAAAGGCTGAAGGGATATGGTTACACTCTTGTTCTTTGGCTTTGGGTTACCAGGGTGGAGAGACCTCACTTTAATCAATTAATTTAAGTGCAGAGGAGAATGTACTGGTTCACAAAATCCAAGGGAAGATTAAGCATTCAAGTTACAGAATGCCCAGAGACAAAACTGGGCCTTAGAAAAGCTGGAAACAGCGTTTCTCCATGTCTCTTAACCCTACTTCTCTGTATTTCAGATTCTTTTTTTTTTTTTTAAGATTTTATTTATTAATTTGACAGAGAGAGAGAGAGGGCACAAGCAGGGGGAGCGGCAGCAGCAGAGGGAGAGGGAGAAGTAGGCTCCCTGCTGAGCAGGGACCCCAATGCAGGGCTTGATCCCAGGATCCTGGGATCATGACCTGAGCCGAAGGCAGATGCCCAACCATCTGAGCCACCCAGGTGCCCCTGTATTTCAGATTCAATCTCTTGCTATAGACTGACTCTTAACACAAGTTTAGCAGCTTAGAGCAGAAAGGGATGACTCTCTTTCTCCATTCTGTTGTCAGTACTCTCAGGGAAAAACCCTGACTGGCCCATCTTGGTTCAGCTGCTCTCCCTGGAGACAAATCAGTTGTTGCCAGAAAGCATGCTGTGTAAGAGAACTGCTCCTGCAGAATGTGTGTGTGTGGATTTCATACAATGTGGAGACTGAATTTTATAAAACAGAGTATGTGTTACTTTCATAATGAATGATGAGATAAATATTTGGAGCAATGAAATAAGTATAGGGAGTGGGGAGTAGAAGGGCATAAGCGAATGGGCACACTTTCTAAAAAGATGAAACTGGACAGCATACCCCTTATGTGAACACTACAGATGTTCAAGAATGGTGAGAGTAATTCTTCTGGTAATGGAGCAAAGCATGGTGGACCAGGTGGAAGCCAGGAGACCTGGTTTCTAGCCCTGACAACATAAAACTCTTTGGCACAACCCTTTCTTCAGCAGGTCACAGTTTCCACATTTGTTAAGTGATGAGGTTAAATTAGCTTGAATTTGCTCCATTGTTTTCAAAGTTTTTTTAATTTACAGAGGTTCTTGGGGTATTGGTTAGGGTGTTGGGGATCCTCACTAGGTCTTCTTTCCATTCCCTATAAAAACAAACATCCTCACACCCATACACACATTGACACATTCACTCACATGTCCTTACTCTCACACAACTTACACCCCCACTCATACACTCACACACATATGGTGGACCATGAATCATCAGTTTGCTGGATTGGACGATCTCATGTGTCCCTTACAAGTTCTAAATGTCCATATCTAAATGACAAATTGGGAACTGTCTGAAGTTTTGAGCCTAAAATTCTAGAGAACAGTAGTTGATACAGAGAAAAGTAATGATGATGAAGGTCCAAACAAATGTCTTGGATTTTCTACTCTCCTTTACTTTTGCTCTCCCATTTGCCATAGCCTGTGTCTTCTAGTGGCTGAAAGCAAAGTGCAATCTGTAGACCCCTGAGGTGCTGTACTTATGAAAAAAGGTCTGCATAAGCCCTATTATACACAGTATCTTGCCCATCTACGGGGCTCTCTATCTTTAAATATTTGTCGATTAGGAACAAAATTAAGATGTATGGTATTTTTTAGTTTGAGGCTATTTTCTGAATGAACAGTTATTAAAGTAGAGAAACTCTGGTGTGTGGGGTTTGAGAGAAATTTTGGTTGTCTTGGAGAAGGCCGGGAGGAACCTTTCTTAGAGTTACGTTTTGGGTCAGGAGTCTTCTCCCCCTAAAAGCAGGTATGTTTCCAGTTTGCTGCTTGGGGCAGGAATGGCCCCATCATCCTCACGGGTCCTTCTGATCCCTCCACAGGACATGATTTCCCTCTGCCTGGTAAGAAGACAGATTCTGTCAAGCACAAAGCCACGCTGTCTCAAGCTGGCACCTTCCTGCGTGGGAACTCAAAGCCACTCTCAAGAGCCCTTTTCTTTCTCTCTGCAGCTTGTGAGCCAGGGAGGCGGCCAGCTGGGTGGTTCCCACATTGAGAAACTGGGTGGGGCCTGGGGAACCCTTTGGCCTTGGTTGAGGAGCCAGACCAAGGCCCCTCCCTGGGAATTCTATATAATGCAGAAATGGCCAGAGAAAGAGGGCTTTGTGGAGATGGTCCCCCCGCCCCGCCCATCAGGCCAAGACTGGTTGGCCCCTGACACTACTGTGGGCAGAGAAAAGTGGCTGGCTGTTTTATCACTTGGCTAGGCTGGGGCCCAGTCCCCTTTTGCGGGCTCCGGATGGTGTGTAAGTAGGGGCGCAAAATGGACCTCCATGGAGAGTCTGATATCGATCCCACGTTGGGTGATGTAAAAAACAAAACAAAAACACTCCTTTTTGCTCCAGAGAAGTAAAGGAGGTTTAGCAAAACAAACAAAATCTCTTGGGATTGAGGGTGGGTGGGATGTTCTTTGGCAAAGTGGGGGTCATGTTTTGGAAAGGGGGCAGCTCTATGGAGAGCTGGTGAAGGAGAGAGAAGAGAGGAGGTCTCTATACATAGGACACTGTGTCTGAAATGGAGAGGGATGAGCCAGATGGTTTTTCCTTCATCATTGTCTCCTCCTGAAAGGGACCCAGTAGCATGAGTCAAGGGTTGCTCACTCGATAGGGTCAAACAGGACCCTCACCACCATGGGCCTTGATGCAAAGCACTGGGTGTTTTGTCATTGCACATGGATGAAATGTATTCCATGTTCCAGACACAATACAGGAGAGAGAGATTTCTCCTGAATTAAGGAGTTCCCCATCTAGTAGGGAAAGCAGATGAGCCAACAGGCAAATATGATTATAGCACCATGATAGAGGGGTACAGGGTGCTGTGCAGATCCTGGCAGGTGAACCTATTCAGGACTTGGGGAACCAGGGAGGCTTTCTAGAGGAAACAATGTTTAAGCTGAGAGTGCAAGGATGAGGTGGGATTAGTCAGATGAACAAGGGGTAGGGGTGTTCTAGAAAGAAGAAATTGCACATGCAAAAGCTTGGTGGTGAAAGAAAGAAGTTGAACTCTAGGAGTTCAATATAGCTGAAGATTTTACTCTATGTAAGTCGAAGAGAGATATGATGCTAAAGAAATAAGCCTGGGCCTAATCAGGCAGGATGGCACCAAGGAGTTTAGACATCATTCATGGAGGAGCCCTTGATGACTACTGAGCCCAGGTGGCATGATCAGATGTGAGCTTTGGAAGGCTTGCTGTAGCTACCTATGGATGTTAGATTTGAAGAAGATAGGACTAAAGGCTGGAAGGGTATTGCTGAAACCCAGGCAAAAGATGGTGAGGACATGAGGGCCAATCTCGGTCTGGCATTGGCTCATGATCATTTTATCCCTGCCTTCTCTCCTGGTTGATGCTGGGTAGTGTGACAGCTCCATCAGAACTTTCAGAAGCTGTCAGGAGCCATATCATCACATCCTCACCATCTCTTGCCTGGGTTTCAGCAATGGCCTTTAGTTTTATCCCTTTTGAATGCAATGTCCATAGGTAGCCACAGTGAGCCTGCCACAGCTCATGTCTGACCATGCCACCTGAGCTCAGGACTCATCCCAAGGTTACATACACTGTCAGTGGCAGTGGGATTTGGATGCTGGGTGAGGGGGGTGATGGGGAGGGAGAAAGGGGAGGCAAAGGTGATGCCAGGTTTCTGGCTCAGTAGAGATTGAGCTTTCCAAGCTGTGAAATGTACTCTTAGAGCTCTAATGAAGCCAGCTCTGAAGCCCATCTGTCCCTGAGGAATGGTTCTGCAGCTGGGGTTGGGGTTGGGGGCAGGGGAAGGGATGCTCCTGTAAAGAGAGTGGTCTTAAGAGAAAGATTAGACTATGGTTTGCATATTTATCATCTGTCTTCCCCACCAGAATGTTTTCACTATGACTAGGACTTTGTTTGTATTGTTCTCTGTTATATCCCAGTTGCTAGAATAACGCCTAGCACACAGAAGACTCACAAAAAAATATTTGTTCAGTGGAAAAATGATGGAGGCTACAGATAGCAGGTCAGGGAATTTGCCATTCCAAAGAGTGGAATGAAATTACTGGACCCTTTTGAGATGTCATAGCAATATCATAAAATGATTCTGGTTTCATCATTCTCTTTTATCAAAGGGTGGCTAGGATGGTGAAAATGAACTGGATGAGGAGAAGGATGGTGGCATTTGTATGCATATATGAGTATATGCAGTACATAGCCTAGGTAATCAATAAGTAAATACACAAAGTGATAGCTGAGTAACAGTTTCATAGTCATCAGCAGCAGCAACACCATCCCCAGTTTTGACTGAGACCTCCCTGTGCATCAAGAACCAAACTCATAGGCGCTTTATATACATTATCTCAGTTGTCACAAAAGCTCTAGGGAGTAGATCCTGCTATGAACACAGGTCTCTCTGACTCCTAAGGCCACCTTTCCTCTATTCCAAGTTCCCATCTCAGGTAAGGAAAAAAAAAAAAAAAATATATATATATATATATATAGAGAGAGAGAGAGAGAGAGAGAGACAGAGTTGCACCAGAGACTATAGGCAGAGAAAAAAAACCCTGCAATGTCCCAAGAGACCTCCAGGTTTGCTAGAGTTCAAATGGGCTGGAGAAATCTGTTTGGGCCCTGGCCCAGCTGGGCAGTTAGTGGAAAGTTGTATCTTGGTGGTTGGTTTCTTTATCAAGAAATTATATGCAGGCCTTGTCATATAGTTTCCAGACCTGACAAAACACCAAGAAACCCTCACCTAGCACAACGCTTAGTTTCTGTCTGAATGCACCCTAACGCTGAGTGCCCCACTGGGGAGAGCCAGGAGCAGGTGCCTGTGATGTTCTCTGCAGGGATCACAGGGTGGCCACTTGGAATTGTCCAGCCGGCTGAGGCTGGGGTGATTCGGGGGCCAAATGATGGCTGGTGTCTGGTATGCTGGGTAGACACTGGAGAGGTTATAAACAGTGTTTCATGCAACTCTGCACCCTCACCCTGGCCACAGAACATCGAATTTCTTCTCTTGCACCCAAGGACACCCTCTGCAGAGATGAGTCACAGCTTTGAGGGAAGGAGGTTGCTATGGAACCCGAGATCAAAGGTGCCACATTTATGAGTATTAAGTTAAAAGATGGCTAAGTTAAGTGAAGGCTGACATATTCACTTGCCTGCTTGTGTTCTTTTTATTCTTACTAGTAACAGGCTTGATGAAAACCTCCCTGTGACAGTGATGAGGGCAGAAGCGAGACTACATACAGGGACCAAGTGAGGGGGGCAGAAGCTTCCTCTGCCCCGGAAGTCCCATGAAGGGCCAGAAGCTGAATCAGTGTTCAGGTAATCTGATCTTGCTGTCCCATGAGGACCCAGGTGGATTGTCCAGGAGAAGGAAATATTTGTCCCAAGCTATTGTTCAGCTCTAATCCAAACTGCCATTGTGTGATAAATCCCTATTCAGTTATCTAGGACACTCTTAAGCCCCCAGAATAGACTCTGAGGAAAAGGTGGAGTGAAACAGGGAAAGAAAAAGGGAAAGCCTCACCTGGATTAATACCTGACAGGTATCTTAGATGACACCAGCCAAAGATCTCCCCTGAGGATCCCTCCCCAGCTCTTGCCCCAGTTGCATCTGTATCAAAAGCAATATTGATTGCCCCTCATCAAGGCTTCCATCTTCACAGCACAGTGTGTTGGCTTGGAGAGAAGTTTTGGGTAATGTCCACAATGCTTGTCCATCGAGGTGTGTCACGGGGATTGAAACCAGTCATCTCTACCTGGGGACTTAGTGATTTGGTATTTAGAAGAATGGGTAGAGGCAACAGGTCCCAGACAGCTTGGCACCTGCAAGATTTATCTGGGCATTTGTCAGGGAAATGTCAGCTTGTTCTAGGGAGTTTCCCTATCTGCAAAGCCTGAAGGTGTGTGGAAAGGGCCCAGTGCCAACTCAGTCTCAATCTGGTCTCCTTCTTCAAGGACAATCATAGCATCCATTTTTTAACACCACCCATATGCCAGGCCGAGTGCTACATGATCTCATTTTACCCTTCCAGCAACTAGACACAGTTGGGGATTATTTTCCCCCTTTACACAGATGAGAAAACTAAGCTCAGAGGCTAAGTGACACAGTTAGTAAATGACAGAACCACGGTGATTCAAACTCCAGCCAGTCTGGTTTCAAAAGCCCAAATTCTTTGCAATTTAATTCAACAAGATATTTATCAGACACGTATCTTGTGGCAGGGACTGTGCTAGACTCAGGGGATTCAGAGATAAATAGTACTGTCTCAGCACTCAAGGAGCTTCTTCTCAAATATACTTACTAGAAATGTCAACACACTCCTGAAAACGCTATAGCAGAGATGTAAGCATATAGGACTAGGAGGATAGAGGAGCAGGAATTCACTCTTTCTGGGTCATCAGTGATGCTTTTTTCAGAAGCAGAGATCCTTGAAGTGACTTTTGAACAATGACTAGAAGTATGCCAGGAGAATAAGAACCTTCCATATGTACTGGTATGTGAGACATACATTCTAGGATGTACCCTTGTTCACAGAAGATTTGGGAGGCTCGCTGGTAGCAGAATGGTTGAATAAACTGTGGTCCAATCACACCAAGGAATATTTTGAAACCATTAAAAGGAGCAGATTAGAATTGTATCAAAATGATATAAGATCTGTTGAGTGAAGAGAAAGTTGCAGAAGTGTTTTGGATGTGTGTGCATCTATGCACATGCACATATCCATATGCATACCTTGCAGAAGACACAGTATGGTCAAAGTCAAGGAGATGTAAACCACTGTTAGGGGAATGACTGAGAGCTCAGTTCTGCTCTAGTGTCATAAGGAAGGCGAGCCCTCAGAGGGAAGCAGGAGCTTCCCAGGAGTTGAAAAGCAGGTGTGGTTGGAGTGAGGGTTTACTTTGGCAATTGGACAGGCATCTTCTGGAGTTGGCCTGAGCTGAGGAGACTCAAGGCTGGGTTCCAACAGGGATTTGCTGTTGCAATGGTCAGTTGTAGAGAGAGGGTCGAAACTGAATTTGGACCTAGAATGGGAGATGGGGTGATGGTGAAGTAGGGGAAATGTCTGGGGTGTTCAGACATCTGTGACTCAGTCCAGTCTAGCACAGACTCACTGGGGACTTCCAGAGTCCCTTCCCCTCTCTAGACTTCTCCTGTCTATTCCCAATTTCCTATCTCTCAGGGTGTGGGGTGTCAGATCCCACATGATACCCATGCCATATCCAGGAAAGATCCTTTAACAATTAGCCCAGGCAAGACAATGAGCTCTAAAACATCTCTGTCCTTACTGCTCCACTGAAAGAGCTCTTGCTAAGATCATCAATGTCTCCCAAAGACCTTCTCTTTCTTCTTCCTTCTTCCCTCAAAAGCATTTTGACTCAGGGGCCCTGCCCTCCTTCATGAAAATGCTTTGAACTCTTGACTTGCATGATAGGATACTCTCCTGGATTTTCTTCTCCCACACTGGCCTTGATCTTCTTTGCTGGTTTCTCTTTCTTTATCTGAAATCTTAATGCTGGCAGCTTCACATGTGATCATGAGCCCTCTACACTCTCCCCAGGCGATCCTATCTTCCTATCTAGTCTTTTGTGAAAAGGGCCAAAGAATGTTTCTTCTTTATTTGTGTTTCCAGGAGGAGGGAAATTTCTGGAATATTCTGAGCTTCTTGCTACACTCCTACCGAAATGTTACTTGGAGAGCTTGGGAGAGGAACTAAGCCTCCACACCAGTTTTCTTGGTGCTTATTGCTCTCTGAAATTATCTTGTTCATTTGTCCACATCTTTCTTTTCTGTCTCCTCTGCTAGTATATAAGGTCCATGAGGGCAGGGCCCTAGTCTGTTTTATTCACCACTATATCCTCAGCACCTCAATGCTTACACGAGAAAGGTCTGGTAAATATTCTATAATCGAATGAATGAAAACATGACCCTTGAGCTCTATGTTTGAAGGGAGGTGTTAGGATTACTTACTTCTAAACCACAGCTCCCTGTGGTTCCTTGGACAAATCTTTCATCCCATCCCAGTCAAGTCCTCAGATATTTCTCCTGCTTTTCTGTGGCTCCAGCTCAAATGCAACCTCATCCATGCAGTCTTCTTTAATTCTTCATTCCCTTCCCCATGTTCCTGTAGCAATTTGCCTCTGCCTGAATTCTTGCACTTCTTTTTACTTCTATGTGATAGTAGAATGTGTTGTTTTCTTATTTGTCTTCCCCACCAGATTGTAAACTTCATGAGGACAGAAGACGTGTTTTACTTTTATCTTTATCCCCCCAGAAACCAGCTCATTTTGTATTTCTATTCAATACACCTTGTTGAATGGGATGGAATCTGACTGATGGCACTCTCACAGCATTGCCTGGATAGACTGGCCAACTCGTTTACCTGTTTTGCCCAATAAAGCCTCTTTAGGTCAAGGTTGACTACCTGTTTCAGAAGGCTGTCCTTTCTACTCAACTTGCTAGATGGTTTTCATCCTTTTGGATTCAGATTTTCCTATTTATTCAGAGTTGTAAATTTCAATGTCCAAACTACAAATCCAACTCCATTCATTGCTCTCTTTTGGCTCATGGTATATTTCTTTTTAAAAAATTTTTTATTGTTATGTTAATCACCATACATTACATCATTAGTTTTTGATGTAGTGTTCCATGATTCATTGTTTGTGCATAACACCCAGTGCTCCATGCAGAACGTGCCCTCTTTAATACCCATCACCAGGCTAACCCATCCTCCTACCCCCCTCCCCTCTAGAACCCTCACTTTGTTTTTCAGAGTCCATCGTCTCTCATGGTTTGTCTCCCCCTCCGATTTACCCCCTTCATTCTTCCCCTCCTGCTATCTTCTTCTTTTTTTTTTTCTTAACATATATTGCATTATTTGTTTCAGAGGTACAGATCTGTGATTCAACAGTCTTGCACAATTCACAGCGCTCACCATAGCACATACCCTCCCCAGTGCCTATCATGGCTCATGGTATATTTCAAAACCAACATCTGAAGTCAAGAATTGAAGGGTTTCCAAACTTAATTTTCCTCTCTTCAGGTTCCTTCCATATATCTAGGCTATCACTAACATGCATATGAGCACTGGGTGTTACATGCAATTAATAAATTACTGAAGTCTACATCTGAAACTAATGATACACTATATGTTAACTAATTGAGTTGAAATAAAATAAGTGGGAAAAAAATCCCAGTTCCAGACATGTAAGCTGGGCAAAATAACTCCTTCCATTTCTAGAAGAAAGTTGTGAAGCTCAGCAAATACAGTTCCTCCCCTTCTCCACACATCTTCACTCATTAAATTCTACTCACCCTGTAGGGCTCAGCACAATGCAATCTTTTCCATGTTTCACCTACCACTTTTGTCGTAATAATCTTAGCAATAATTGAGCACCTACTATGTGCCTGGCCTTGTCCTAAAGGCTTTCACCTGTGCAACCTCTGATCTTCCCAATAGCTGTGGAATTTAAATATCATCCCATTTGCCATATGAGAAAACCAAGACTCACAGAAGCAGAGGTGCTCGACCATGGTTACCCAACTAGTAGGTGACCAGGGCAAGACTGAAATTCATCTCTGCCTGACTGGGAAGACTATGCTTTTCCTTTCACAGCTGCTGACTCAATTCGCCATTCTCAGTGGCACATCACTTTATTCAACAAATATTTATTGAACACCTCCTATGTGCCAGGAACTGCTCTAAGGAGTAAGACACAAATGAATGTAGCAAAAGCCCCTGCCTTCATGGAAGTTATAGTCTACCGAAGGGAGATACACAAAAATGATAAACAGAATAAAAAAGGTATGAAGTACTAGAAAGTAGTAAATGGTATGGAAAATATAGTAGGGTGAGGGGAATAGAGAGTCCTGAGATGATGTGGTAGTAAATACAGTTTCAAAACACAGTTGTTGAGGAGTCACATTGAGACAGCCATGTGTAAGCAAATGTTTGAAAGAGGTAAGAGAGTTAGTCATGTGAGATTGGGGAAAGAGTCTGGGGAACTCAGTCTGGGGACAGAGCATCCCAAACAGATAGCTGATATGGATGGTTCAAGGAATGGCAAGAAGGCCAGTGTAGCTTGGTGGAGTGTGGGAGGAGAAGGTATAGGAGACAAGGTCAGAGGGGTTGCAGATGTGTGGAATGGTGGTTCTCAATCAGGGATGATACTGACCCTGGGGGGTGGGTATTTGGCAATGTCTGGAGACATTTTTGATTGTCACACCATTGGAGGGGTAGATGCTACTGGCATCTAGTGAATAAAGGCCAACGATGTTAAACATCCTACAATGCATGGGAAAGCCCCCTTCCCCCCTAAAAAAGGAATAATCCTGCCCCAAATATCAATAGTGTTGAGACTGAGAAACTCTGGTGTAGAGCCTTATAGGACTTATAGGGCTTTTGCTGTGAGTCAGATGAGGCATTTTTTGAGGATGTCAAACAGAGGAGTGACATCTGCTTTATACTTTGAAAGGTGGTGCTGTATTGAGAATAAATAGACTGTGGGGAAGAGGCAAGGGAGGAAGCAGGGAGACCAACTTGGAGGTGACCACCACACCCCAGGCATGAGATAAGGGGTGACTCATCCCCTTCTAGGGTGGCAGGTCTTGGAAGCCAGGTAACAAGGGAAGTAATATTACTGAATACCTAGAGGGTGCCAGACTTTCATGTTCATTATCTCTTTAGACTGTATCTCATCTTTATTAGCCCCAACACTTAGATTGGAGTTAAGTAGCTTGACATCCCTGAATACAAACAAGGGTTTCAGTAGAAAGAAAAGAATGTTTTTATTTTACACTTGTTGACCATTCAGAAGATTTGTTCTGGATGATGCTATTCCTCTACCAAGAGATAGAGTAGAAGCCCAGCTGCAGGTTAGGCACGTGCCCTTCCAGAGGCACATGAAGAAACCTGTTGGAGATGCCCAGGTAGAACTCTCCTGTGGTCCCTTTATGTTATCATTCAGCAAACATGCTCTTGGGAGGTGCCGTGATGAGGCTATTACACATTCTGCTAAGAATAGACACTTGCACCAGGCACCTGAAGGAACTGATGCCATTCTTTCCAGCAGAGCCAAGCCCTTAAAAATGTCTATATTAGGGTCTTCCCTCCAAAGGCTGGAAGGTCACCCATACAAGACCAAACAAGCAGATATAAGGGGGGCAGGCCATTGCAGGAGAGCAAGAAGCTGAGCCAATAAAATTCCAGAATGGTGACTCATACTAAGTGGTGATGAAAAGTGAACTTGTCTCAGTCATGCCAGTGGAATAATTCATGGTCACATCAATACTATGGTCCTGCTCTGCCTCTTTTGGGGAGAGGACTAGTGCAGTGGATGTTGCTGATGCACTTTTCTCCATCTTTATCACCTTCCACATCCTAGGGTAGGTGATCAGGCTGACTAAGCCCCTGCTTCCTGGAATGCTCTCGTCTCAAGCCTTCTATGGCCATACTTTTTATCCCTTCAGCCATTACTGAAGTCATTTCTTCTGCTTAGAATTACTATATTAGTTTCCTAGTGCTGCTTTAACAGATTAGGTGGCTTAAAAGAGCAAAAACATATGGTCTCATAGTTCTGGAAGCTAGAATTCTGAAATCAAGGTATTGTCAGGATCACGTTCCCTCTGAAATCTGTAGGGGAATCCTTGTTTTCTCTTCCTAGCTTCTGGTGGTTTGTCAGCAATCTTGGGTGTTTTAGCTTGCAGCTACATCACTCCAAGCTCTCTGCCTTTGTCACCAGATGTTGTTGTTTCCGTTTCTCTGTGTTCACATGGCCATCTTATAATAACACCAGTCATATTGGATTAGGGGCCCACCCTACTCCAGTATGACCTCATCTTAATTAATTACATCTGCAATGACCCTATTTACAAATAAAGTCACATTCTGAGGTACTGGGGGTTAGGACTTCAACATATCTATAATGTCCTTCTCCATAGTGGCCTTTGGGTAGCTATTATTCATTCCCAAGGAGAACAACTCCTTTCCCACCCCATATGATCCTAATGGAGCATCAAGCATAATGGTAGATTTCCTGACAACAGTGATTAATCAGAGTGTTGCATGCCCCTGGGCATAATAATTGATCCAGTGGTGGACACATGACCTAAGAAAGGACAATCAGAGTCCTTCTATGAAATTTTGAAATATGGTGTCAAAGGGTGTCTTCCATTTTTTTTTTTAACACAGTTGGGCTTGGCAGAGGACTCCTTGTCTTCCCCATAAAGACTGATGCAGGGACAAGCAGAGAAGAGAAAGTGACAAGATCCTCATGACATCATTTCTAGCCCTGGATCCAGCTGTACCTGAAGCCATTACCCCTGGGCTGCTGAGATACAAGGACCAATGAATTTCCTTTTTCTCTTAACTACTTGGAGTTGAATATTCTGTTACTTTCTATTGAAAGAGTTTATTGGGCGCCAGGTGGCTCAGTTGGTTAAGCATCTGCCCTCAGCTTAGGTCATGATCTCAGGATCCTGGGATGGAGCCCAGCATCGGGCTCCCTGCTCAGCAGGAAGTCTGCTTCTCCCTCTCTCTGCTCATGCTCTCTCTCCCTGTCTCTCTCAAATAAATAAATAAATAAAGTCTTAAAAAAAGAGTTTATTAATTCTGCTGCCTTCCATCATCATCAAGCTTGTTTCAAAAAGAAGAAGCACATCATCTTTAAATATCACCATTAAGACTCACTCTTCATAGCATATGGCACTTTACAAAGAACTTGGTTGCTCTTTAATGCACTGAATTATGATCCCTGAACTCTGAGTCTTCAAGCAGACTATGCATTTGAGTGAGTGTGATGGGACCTTTGGGCACTGGGTGAGAGGCAGAGCCCAGTCTCACCAAAGTGGCAGCTACCATTCAACTCTGGCTCACTGTCACCACATGGGGATCTGATTCAGACCCAATGTTGTGGATCTTTTTTTTCAAGAAAAGCCAGAAATCTGGATTGTGATGGGAATTTACCAATGATTAAACGCTGTGGGCCCAGTAAAACACTCCTGTGGCTTGAATCTAGCCCCCAAGCTACCCATTTGAAATGCCTGCTATAAAACCATGAAATGTTAGAGCTAGAAAAGACAGTTGCAGGTAATCTAGTCCAATTGCTATATATAACTTTGATATTGTGAAGTGACTTACCCACCGTCACCTAAGTAAATACCAGCAGAGCCAGAACTAGAGCAAAGGGATTCTGATTCTCAGACCATGCCGTTACCAAACTGGGATTTTCCCCACCATCTCTGGCCTCCTCCAGCTTTCCCCAACTTGGGAACTGATGCTAGCATCCCATCAGGTACCCAGGTCAGAAGGCTGGGTGTTAGCTTTGGCACAGATCAAGCATGAACATCTATTAAGTCTACTTCAGGAATACATCTTGTATCCATCCTGTTTCTCACCCTTCCATCGCTACCACCAGTCCCAGCCCCCGTTGTCTCTTGCCTGGCCCACTGCAATAGCTTCCTAACTACTCTCTAATCTCATCGCTCCTCTACCTTCCAAGTTTTATAAGACCTTGCAAGGCCCCACCTCCCTCTCTGACCCCATCCTGTATTTCTCTTCTCTAGCCTTTCAGCCCCTCTAACCCCACCATTTTCCTCTCTTCTGAAGGTTTCTGTCCACGCCATTCCATGTGTCTGGAACTCTCTCTCCCATGTCTCTTCTTGGTGTTAATCCCAACTAACCTTCCAGGTCTCTGAACAGTGCTGGCCCATCCTAAGTACCATATAAGTAACAGCTATTGTGATTTTCATTATTATCATCTCAACCAAATGGCACCTTTTTGAGGACTCCTTCCCAGGTCAGTCCATCCTGTGATTCAACTTCACAGCATTCAGCACAATCATAGTTCCATAACAAACTGCTTTTGCTCGTTTCCTATCTACCCGCTCCATGAGGCTTCAGGGCACCCCCAGCACAAAGAATGTGTCTTGTTCACCTCTTTATATCCCAGTGACTGTCAGAGGGCATGATATAGCACTCAATAAATATTTACTCAACTGATACCAAGTAAATACTTGCTTATATTTGTACACTTCGAGCCATCAGAACATCCGGTGGAGCCTTCAATACCACTTCCATGTTGGTCATTTTACAGATGAGGAAACTGAGGATCAGTGGGGCCAGTAAGTGACTCCATGGTCTGTGGCACATAGGAACATTAAAACCCCCATCCCTAAGTCCTCAGTCTAGTGTCTTATGCTACGCCTCTGGCTCTGATGGCTAGATGGGTATTTGACTTCAGCTGTGTCCTGATTCAGAATTGGTATATGTATATATATATATATATATATTTTTTTTTTTTTTTTTTCAGTGGCAGAAGTCTTGTCCTGGAGAAATGCTACTTGGTTAGCATTTGGGGAAAGAGAAATATTTTTCTCTTTGTTAGCTAGCTCTGGGCAGCCTGAAAACTCTTGATCCCCACTGTCTGCTGCTTTGAATGTAATGACCTGCTTTCAATCCTGTTTAATTATGGGATTTCTGATAGGAATTTGGAAAACAACTCCTAAATCCCGAGGCTTGGATGGTAGCCCATGTTTTATCTCCAAGTCTCTGTACCCAGTTTTTCAGAGACTTTGTATACCTGGCCCTCAGGCAGAGGCCTGTCCCCCATTGCCCCCATTCCTGCCCAGTTTTTCAGACTTTTTATAGCTGGCCCTCTTTAACATCTGGTTTCTCAGTTGTTTGGAAAACAACTCCTAAATCCTGAGGCTTGGATGGTAGCCAATGTTTTATCTCCAAGTCTCTGTACCCAGTTTTTCAGAGATTTTTTTATACCTGGCCCTCAGGCAGAGGCCTGTCCCCCATCGCCTCATTCTTCACTACCTGGGGACTGTCTAACCATGCCTGCTTCCCAATTTACTCACTGGATGGAAATCTCCCTTTGCTTCCATGCTGAGCTTTGCCTCTGTATTTTCAGTCCTGTGTGTATCCTGAGGCAGTCCTCAGCAGACAAAGTACCTGGGCTGGTGTCCCATGGAAGGCAGACTCAGATAAGGGCCTGGGAGTGAGCAAAGCCAGCTTTGAGTCTTTGCTCTTCCTTGTGTCAGTGCTGGGGCCTTGGGCAAGCCTCAATTTCCTTAATTGTAAAGTGGGAAATAATATCTGATCCTCATAAATAATAAATAATATCTCATTTAGGGTCAGTGGCAGAAAAACCCAGTGAATAATAGGCATTAAAAAAGTGATTTTCTTTCCTTCTCTAGCTTTTGGTAGGGCTGGGGGAGGCTGGAGACAGAAGATCAGAGACATGGGTTAGGGAAGGGAGGGTCTCTGCTAAGATTGGGCAGCTGAAAGGTCTAGTCTAGGGAAGTGGCAAAGGCATCCTTGTTGGGTGTTAAGATGAGGGACAGTGAGGGGTAGAAAGTGAATGGCCTCTGAGCATCAGAGCTAGACAGACCTGGTTCAAATCCCAGCTCTGCCACCTAATAGCTGGGTGACGGGGTGACAAGTGGTCTGAGCCTCAGTTGATGCATCTGTAAAATAGGAACAATGATTTCCATGTCAAGGGGCATCATGAGGACTGGAGCAAATATACGGCTGTTATACAGGAAGCCATTCACCCTGCCCAGTAACTCCTGCTCTGGTGTCTTCTCCCACCTAAAGGCCTGGGGGCCACCTGGTTCTGAGCTTGTTTCAGGGCTTCTCCCTGGCAAAACACAAATAGCAATTGGGATCCATACCTGCATTCACTATTTCCTAAATAACAAACATTATAGCAGCTACCTTTTATTGAGTTCCAACTGTTCTTAGTTCTTTTTTTGTAGGGGAGAAAACTCAAACTTGGAGGCTGTCACTTGCCCAAGGTCACCAAGCAGGTTGATGAGGGAGCTGACTTTCTGACCCCCTTCTCACTGCTCTGGGCTTCCTGGATTCCTGGGGCTCAGATGGGTTCAGGCCATTTATATGACCTTATTTGGATTCCAGCCGCTCACAAAGGGAGCAGCAGTTTCCCCATGTTCCTGCACTCTCGAGCCCCTTCCAGATTCACTCTCAGCACTGTCCCCAGCATGTCAAGCAGGGATTTGGAGGCGAGGATCCTCCACCTGTCCCGCATCCCTCCATCAGGTGGGAGCTCTGGCAAGCAGAGGAGGATCAGGTGCTCCCAAGGAGGCAGGCAGGGAGTGAGAAGTTACAGATTATTAGGGAAGGGCATCGAGGAAGGTTCTGACTTCAGGACAGAGGCCACTTGACCTGGGTTTCCTCTGCCCATGGGGGAGGATTCTGTGGCTGCTCCCTCCAAAGGAGAGAGAGAAGCCCCTGTGTACGACATTACAGAGATGGAAGGCTGGACTACCAGGAAAGAGGAGGGGGCAGAATGGGGAAGATGTGTGCTCAGACTGCAGGGAAAGGCAAAATGGTGATGGAGTGGATGCATTAGTGGGATGAGCCCCTCTTTAACATCTGGTTTCTCAGCCATGGCTGTGCAGTCTTCTCTCTCCTCCAGAACTTCCCTTCCCCTTCCTGAAGTCTCACTGAGTCTGACCAGGGGGGCCTTGCTGGGGACTCCAGTCCCCAAAGTCCGTATTCTGGACTCTGTGGAACATGCACATGGCTCGATTCAAAATCAGGGGAAAAAACCCCCAAAAAACTCTTCTTGTCTTCCCTTCAGAAACTGCTATGCTCCCCTGCCTGCTCCTGGGGGTGGTGGGGTGGTGCAGCTAGGGGTGCAGGGAAACCCTGGGAACCCACCTCTACATGCTTGCCCTTCCGCCAGAGCTCAGAGGATGGCCAGCCTCCACCTCTCCACAGAAGTGGCCCCTTCTTTCTGTTGCTTTCTTTTGAGACTTTGCAGGGCTTGTTAATTAGCATGCATTCAGGCCCTGGAGAGGAGCAGACCCTAGCTCTGACCCACACGCAGTGTGCTCCCACCACCCTGGGGAAATTCCTCATTTGTGAAAAATATGTCTACTTCTCTCTCTACAGCCTCTGCCTTGTCTGCTTGATCTGTACTCAAAAAATGATGGCCATTCTTTATGGCTCAGCTCACAGGTCATCTACTTTCTGAAGCCTTTTCCAGCACCCCAGGTGACTCCTATCACCTCCCAAAGCCCTTTGTACCTTCTGCCATGATGACATTTCTCATATTGCATTCTACTGACTTGACTTTAAGTTACATTTTAAAACACAGACCTAACACATGTTTTCTGTATAAAGAGAAGAATAAAATCCTCTCCTGCCCCCCGCCCATCCTTCAAGCAGTCCCCCACAGCTAATCCCCATTAGCAATTGCTTTGGAGGGCTTCCAGAAATTTCTATAAGAAGCATATATGTGGATGTGGGTATGTACAGTCAGTTATTTGATCCAAAATGGGTCATATAAAGTTATTGCTCTGCAACTTGCACTTTTCCCTTATTGGACATCTTCATTTTTGCAGGAAAACAGTTTACATTAATGCTCTATTCGCTATATTTGACCTAAAATCTGTCATCTTATTTTATTTTTTTTCCATAAAATGTTTACTTTGTTTTCTATTTTTTTTGCTATGTAATTGCTTCCTTTTTCTTCTTCCCTCCCTTCCTTCTTCCTTTCCCTCTTCTCCTCCCTCTGACCCTCCCTATTCATTTTATTTGTGAGGTTTCTTTTTTTACCCCCTCTTTTCTTCTAATGGCTTGGAAGGTTTAGAGTCTGTTTTTAATACTTGAAGTCATCACCCTTATAACTTTAAACAGTATCCATAAACATCTGGATTTATTGATTTTATTCCATATTCAATCCACAGACCCTCCACAACCAAAGATACACAAATTGGGGCATGTATGCATCCCCACATCCTTCCTCTGCCATTGCTGTTGGCTAAGCCTTTCTCTGTATACTGCTGTGGTTGGAACACTTACATTCAATTCTGCGACCATAATCTCCACAGCTGTTCAGCCTTCGTTCTATATTTAAACGAATGTAATGTTCACCACCAACTCATGCATTTCATAGCTTCTCCATTCCTAAGCTGGTAATTTTGATATATGGGGGGGGGGGTGCTAGGTTTTGTTATCAAGTCCCCCATCCCCTAAACTTCCCCATAAACTTGAGTGCTATGTGCCATTTTCTGAGTCTGCTGGTGAATGTCCTTCAGCTACTTTTTTTTCTTTTTTTTTTTAATTTAAATTCAATTTAATTAACATATAGTGTACTATTAGTTTCAGAGGTAGAGTTCAGTGATTCATCAGTTGCATATAACACCCATTCATTCACCCATGCTCATTACATCACATGCCCTCCTTAATGCCCATCACCCGGTTACCCTATCCCTCCACCCCCACCCCCAGCAACCTTCAGTTTATTCCCTATATTTTAGAGTCTCTTATGGTTTGCTTCCCTCTGTTTTTGTCTTATTTTTCCTTCCCTTCCCCTATGTTCATCTGTTTTGTTTCTTAAATTCCACATATGAATGAAATCATATGATATTTGTCTTTCTCCGATTGACTTATTTCACTTAGCATAATACCCTCTAGTTCCAACCACATCAATGCAAATGGAAAGATTTCATTCTTTTTGATGGCTGAGCAATATTCCATTATATATATATACCACATCTTCTTTATCCATTCAGCTACTTTTATACATGAAAGACAACCAGACCAGCTACCAAATTTGAGAACACACTCATTACCTTCAGAATTTTGTGCCCATTGCTACCATGTCTTTTGGCACTAAAGGGTAAAGTCACAGGCCAGCCTGATTTTTCCTTTAGAATATTTCCTAATTTTACTACCTGAATATTCTCCAACAAAATTCCATTGACTTAAGATTAAGGCTGTTTTTGCTTATTTTTCTATAGATTAAGGCATTTCTTTAGTTCAGAAGTTTTCTTCTACAATATCTTTGAATATGTTTGTGGCCCATTGTTCCGTTCTTTTCTTCAGGAATGCCCAGTATGCATATTGAATATCCTTTGCATTTCATAAGAATTGCCTTCTATTTTATTTCATTGTTTTTATTATTTTCCCATTTCTTCCATTTTTAAATCCCTATTTTCTATATTATTGGCTCTTCTCTCAACTAAATGAATTCCACATCTTGCTGATGCTATTTTTTCACTCCATAAGAGTTTTATTATTTAAATTTTTTTTCACTTTAGATCCTGTCTGCTTATTTGTAGTTTTACTTTGGAAACATTTTACTCTGATCTGTTATTTTCTCAGGGATATAATGTGGTGGTATGGGGGAATGAACTGGGGCTGCCAGCAGATTACTTTTGAGTTTCTTGTCTCAGAATCTGTTACCAAGTATGCTCTGCCCTGGGAGTGCATCTATCCTGGGTTTTCAATCATCCCTACATGGATGAGGTCAGTGCGGATCACAAGGAAGATGCAAAGCTGATGGGTCTTCTGGTCATTCAACGTTTTAAATCTCTTTTGGTGATTAGCTGCAAGTCTAATTGTTGTTTCCTTCTCTCTCTTCTACTTCACCTCTAAGATATTTAAAGGATGGGAATAGGGGATGAAGGAATAAAACTAGCTACCCACATAGTGCCTCCTTTGGCTATCTCCCTTGCTGTCCGACCTCACTCTTCCATGGCCCACCCATACCTCTGCTCCTTTGCTCTCCAGCAAATGATAATTTATTTGGCTTTTAGGGATCCTCTTTCTTACTTTCAAGGAAATCTGGCTACACATGTGATTCCTTTCATTGTCTTCCTTTGATGAAGTCCAAGCTTTGCTGAATGTGGCAGATACGGGTTTTAGCCTGTTTTATTTAGAATAACATTAGCTTCTCTAACAACAACGTTACCCTGAATTTTTTAATGGTTTAGCATGATATAAGTTCATTTCTCATTTACATAAGAGTCCAATGCAGATGTTCCTGGTCAGTGGGCAGCCTGCCACGTGGTGATTCAGGGGTCTGCACTCCTTCTGTTTTGTGGAGTCTTAGAGGCCCCTTTATCCAGCAAGAGGAAGGGGAGATAGAGGGAGGTGGAGAGAGAGATTGAGGGAGAAGAGAAGGAATCTTAACCATTCCTTATCCACCCTGGCCCAGAAGTGACATAGATCACTTTTATTCACACTTTTATTCACACAATAAGAACTAGTCACATGGCTCAACGAAACAAAAAGGAAAAGCTGGGAAATGTGGTCCTGCCTGGGCGGCTGTTCCCTACCCACTCCTCTCTATTATGGAAAGACAAGAATGAACTCTGGCAAGCAGTTAATCATCTCAGCCCCATAGTGATTTCCTAATTGAAGATTGAATTTTCTTTACTATTTTCATTCTTCATTCTTTGTGTTTCAGAGAAGGGAGTACAGTAAACATCTTGTAACTTGTTTACATGTCTGTCTCTCCTATACTAATCTGTGGTCTCCTCTAAACAGGGGCCATGACTTAACCTTTTGATATTTTCCAGCACCCAGCATGATGGCTGACATGGAATAGATGCTCAATAAATCCTTCCTGGATGAAAGAATGAATGAATTCCTGTCTGGGTGAAAACCACTCTTCCCACCTTCCTCATTCCCAACTTAATCTTTCTATCCCCTCTCTGTTCTCATGGCTGCTCCATTCTCTCTTCTCCACTTTCCCTTCCCCTCATGGTTTGGCTCAAGGCTTGTGTCTTCTGTCTCCTTGCACTGATTCAACCCTCCCCTGGATGAGATCTGGTTAGAGCCTGGCCTGTGGCTCAGCAGACTTCTTGCTGCCAAGGCAACATTTACCAATGTGTCTCCTTGCAGCTTGGCTGTAAGATTCGACACTGGGGAAAGAAAATCTCTCTGTCTGGGGAAACAGAACTCACTGGAGAGGATGCCAGGTGTGCTACCACTCCAGTTGGTGTTAAAAGTCATGGGATATTAAGTGGGACTAGGGTGTGGATCCAACACTTGTGAGGGAGAAAAAGAATGACCAAGGAAATGACTCTTCCCCACTTTAAATGCCCTGACCTAAGTGGTCCACTATATTCAAATCCCCTTCTTACGGTTAGTTCCTTTTTTAAAGTGGATAGTCCCCAGAAAGGGGCATCAATATAAAAATAGAATCGACTAGCTAAGAGTTTGATCATTAGAATCCAATACACCTGTGTTTAAATCCTGCTCTGCCATTTACTGAATGTATGACCTTGGACAAATCATTTAAGCAATTTGAGCTTCAGTTTCTTCATCTATAACATTGATAAAATAATATCTATCTTGCTGGGTTGTTATGAAGATGAATTGAGTTCAATCTTGGACATGAAAGAGATATTCAATATGTGTTGAATGAATAAATACCAAATGCACATAAAGTTCTTAACATAGTACCTGGCACATTATAAGCAATCAATATAAATGATTATATCAGTAATGATAGGCTAGGTTTGCTAGGTTTACTGCAGTAACAAAACCTCAACATCTCATATCCTTAAAAAAAAACAAGACTTATTTCTTGCTCATGCTACATGCCCACAGAGGGTCAGGTGGGGATTCTGCTCCAAGTAATCCTCATTGGAACAGCCAACACGTGAAATTCTGTCACTCACTATCCATTAACAGGCAAAGAATATTTCCCACTCCTTTATTCTGAGTTTGGTCATCTAACTGACTCTGGCCAATGGGATGTTAAGAACCTCAAAGCAAGTAGAAACTTGAACAAGCACTTGCATATTTCTGCTTGAGCTCTTATAACTCGGCCGTCAACACAAGAACATGCCTGAATTAGCTGCCGAAGCAAGAGAGATATGTGGAGAAGAGCCAAGATGTCCCAGTTACACAGTCAAGGCTATCCTAAATCAGCCCACCCCTAGCTGACCCCAGACATGTGTTGAATAAAACCAGACAAGAGCAAAAGGGCCTCTTAGCCAACCCCAGCTGATGCCAGATTGATAAGCAATAAACAATTGCTCTTGTATATTGAGGGTTGGGGGTTGTTTGTTACACACCATTATTATAGCAATGGATAACGGATACACCCTCTCTTGGCCTCAAGCTCTCCAGTATATAGGACTCTTCAAATTCCTCAGAAAAAGAATCAGATGGTAGATTTTACTGAGGACTTCAAAGGAAAGTCTAAAGGGAGTTTGACATCACATAACATCATGCGTTTCCACTTAATATGGCTTCTCTCCTGTTTCTTTGACTGAAATGCTAACCAAAGTTTCTCCTTTACTCTTACTTCACATGGGACACTATTCTGCCAGCTTATATCTATTCTTTTTCCCATCTGTTCATCCCCTTGGTAAAATCTCATTTTTTCTTCCATAGAACAATTAGGACTTGTTCCAAATATTTGAGACCCAAGGACTTGGCAAAGTCCTTTTGTTTGTGGGAACTACCCTCCTTAGAAGCCAGTGGTCTATAAATAATAATCTTTGTTTTTCTTCATCACACAAAGGAAGCCCCTTGAGGGCAGTGATGGTGCATTATTGTTCTGTTATCCTTAGTAAAGCTAAGCTAAGCTTAGTAAGGTTTAGTAAAGTTCCTGGATCATTTTAGGCAGTTAGTAAATGGGTTTGGAAATACTCAATGTTATTGGAAGAATTTTAAAGCATCCATACCCTTAATAATTCCCTTTAATGGGTAACTGAGAGCTAACTATAAAGAGTAAACATTATTTATCTTCTGTGTACATGAGGAAGATATGAGACATTAGACTTATGTAAAAACTCAGTGACATAAGATGGGAGAATGTGGATAGTGTGCTCCAAGATGACAAGGTGACATTGTATCCATTTTATCCACACATGGTCATTGAGGCCCCAACAGGTCATTGAGGTCCAAGGTCAGAAAGCCAAGAAGAGGTCAACTGGAGAGAAGCATCTGGACCTCTTACTTTCTCCACTGAACCAGACATTGAGCCTTGGTGCTGGACACTCTGAAACTTGGCCTGCCTTCACACAAAGCTTGGCCCAGGGTCTCCCGATGGCTCCACTGAGCTTGGCGGGGCACACTGACAGAGTTGGCCCAGAAAGGCTCCAGGACGACACCCAAACTCAGCAGTGCCCCCATCACAGAACACTTGTTTTGGGGGCTTTACCTGACAGACAGCAGTGCATGGGCAGTGAAGTTGGTTCTGCCATGTGCACTGAAGTTGGTTCTGACAACCCAGGGTTGCACATGGGCTGGTGGCTTCCCATGAGCCAAGGCCCGCTGGGCTCAGTTCAGGAGAGAAGTTATTGCCAATGGGCAGGGAGATTTAGCATTCCACCCCTGCTCTTTTAATCCCCTATGTACAGGAATGTTCCACTGCAGAGACAGCAGAGCTTGCAGAGACAGGAAGTGGTGCCAAAAGGGAGGGGGTTGATGGAGAAACAGCTTTGTGGGGCTTAGGGGAGGGGAAGGGTAGCTGGGTTATGTTCAATCATGGACAGACTGTGTGACCTTGGACAGACAAATCACATGCCCTCTTGGGACCCCATTTCTTCATCTTCAAAAGATGAGGATAGACATATATTATTCATCTATACATACATATATATACATACATATATATATGAATGATTCATCTCAGGATAAAGTTCTAAGATTCTAAAAGCTGTTTTCATTGTGTAGTCTAGGTGAGATTTTTGTTTTTAACATACAAGACCTCTCCAGATTTTTATATAAGCACATTTGCAGGAAATAGGATATTTTATTCAGATATCAGAGGGACAGTCCACCCCTCAATTCAATTCTAGGATTTTAAGCACCTTGAAGCAAGGCCTATGACTCATACTGCCCAGCACATAGAATTCTTCTAATGTCAGAAATGGAGGGGCACTTAGAGGTCATCTAGTCCAATCTTCCCAGTTTTAGGCGAGGAAACTGGAGACCAGAGACGGGAAGTTATTTTCTCAACGTTGTACAACAAATCTCAGACCCAGAATTCAGAATCTCTCATTCCCAAATAAAACGTTTTTTAATACTTAAAATTTTCTGCAATTCCAAGGCTAAAATCCAAGGCTTTCAGATCTTTTAAAACAAGTTTGGCTCTCTCCTCCTTTGAGCAACTTTCAGGGTTAACTCAGATTGACCAAGGAGACTCTTAGGCTTATGTGAAATCTGTGAAATCCAAAGGCATAAGTATCCCTTGGGGCTTCTGAAGATTTCCCCCAAGCAGCCCAAGACTTGGACAGCAGCCACCCTGGAAGGAATGTGGCCTCCTGCATAGCTGGTCCCAACTCCAGCTCCAGGATAGGACATGAGACCCAAGTTGACATGACACAAGCCCTATTATGAACAAGAGAGTCATGACCCTCTACTGATGACTAACATGCTAATTTGAAAAGTCTGCCTGCAACCAGGAAAACAAACATGAACAATGAAGCTTAAGGCAACCTTTTAGACAACCAGGAGGCAATGGGAAGCTCAAAGCATGAAAGGAGTCCCTGACCAACATTGTCCCTTTCACAAACACCAAACTAAGCCCTACCATGTGCAGCCAATGTGCCAGGCACTTTGGGGGGGAGTACAAAAGAGAAAACAAACCAAGCCTGACCTCTAAAACCTCACAATTTAAGGGGATCAGACAAACACTTATACGGCTAATGCTTCTAGGCACTAAGTGAAAAACATCTCATCCATCCTCTGTAGCTTTAAATACTATATAATATTAAGCAGCTCCAGCCTAGATCCCTCTTTTGAGCTCCAGACCAGAATCCTACACAGCATCACTGCTTGAATGTCTCACAGACAACATAACTTTTTCAAACAGAACTCACAGTCTTTCACCCCAAATTTTCATTGTTCTATTTGAGTACGTAACACTATAATTTACTCAGTTGCTTACTCCAGAAATGGGAGTCTTCCTTGATAATTACTTCTCCCTCATCAACCCCTCACATTTAATCAATCACTGAGTCCTGTAAATTCAAAACTTTTTTTATTAAAGATTTTATTTATTTATTTGACAGAGAGATAGAGAGCACAAGTAGGCAGAGAGGCAGGCAGAGGGAGAGGGAGAAGCAGGCTCTCTGCTGAGCAGGGAGCCCGACGTGGGGCTTGATCCCAGGACCCTGGGATCATGACCCAAGCCGAAGGCAGCCGCCTAATAAACTGAGCCACCCAGGCGCCCCAAATTCAAAACATTTTAAATATGCCTCTATTCGTCCCATCTTAACTGCTGTTTCCCTAAATGTTAATCAACAGAATCTCTTGTCTCAACAGACTCAGAATTGGCCATCTACAACCCACTACCACTTCCTTTCTCCACAGAGCAGTAAGACTGATTTTTTTTTTCAAATACACATTTGATTTGGTCACACTCCTGCTTAAAAAGTCTCAGTGGAGACTTGTGATTCCACCTATGAAAGGTTTAACTGTTATAGAAATTGCCCTAGCACCATAAACAAGTAGAAAACTGGGCAAAACATATAAAAGAATGGTTTTCAGACACTGGACAATAGGCAGCACAGGACTGTGATCCCTGAGAAAAAAGCAGCAAACAGGGTGAGCCCTATGATTGTCCCAGCTTATTGCATGGAGCCAGTTCCCAGGCTGCAGCCCAGGGAGGGGGAATTGAAACAGAACCTGACTGGGTTAAGGAGACAGAGAGTGAAGTTAGGGGATGCTGAGGCTAGAATTTATGGGCAGGACACTTGAAGAAGAGGGCATTGTACACACACACACACACACACACACACACACAAACACACAAAGAGAGAGAATCCCTAGATCTTCAGAAGATCTTGAGTCTTTGACTGAATACTGACCTGAGCACACATGAGAGGAAGCCACCAGATACTGGGGGGAAAATCACTGTAAAGCAGCAGGCCAAACAGTTCCTAGAGCTCACACAAGGATGGGAATATTTTGTGTTCTGAACAGCCCAAAGCAGAGAAAACTTGTAATTCAGAAGCAATGAATAGAATCCTTAAAGGTATAACATCTTAATAATGAAGACTAAATTAGTCCCAAAATAAAGGCTGATATGTCATAACCAAGCTTAAAAGAAACTCCCTGAAGGATAAAACTGACCCTAAGTTATTTAACTGCTCACCAGCACAAAATACAATGCTCTTGAAATACATACAACAAAATCCAGCACCTGATAACATAAAATTCACAATAGCTGTTATCCAAAAAAAATTACCAGATAAGCAAAGAAGCAGGAAAATATGAATGGTACCCAGGAGAAAAACCAATCAATACAATCAGATCTAGAAATGATAGAGATGTTTTAATTAGTAGACAAGTCATATACATGTCCAAGAATACAAAGAAAAACACAAATGTGATGAAGAAATAAGTGGAAGATGTAAATAGGATGTACTTGGAACTTCTAAAGTGAAAAACACAATATCTGTTATACGAAAACAATGGATTGTGGATCACCATATCAAAAAATAATGATGTATTGTATGGTGACTAACATAACATAATATCTGAAATGAAAAAATACATTAAATAGGATTAAGAGCAGATTATAACTGCAGAAGAAAAGATTAGTGAACTTGAAGATGTAGCAACAGAATCTATCCAGTTTAAAGCACAGAGAGAAAAAGAAGATAGCAGTGCCCCAGTAAGCCATGAGACAATATCATGCAGTTTAATATATGTGTAATTGGAATCCCTGAAGAGACGAGTACAGGAAAATTTTTAAAATCAGTAGACACATTTTCCAGATTTGATGGAAATTTTAAACACAAGAAGCTCAATGAACAAATAGAAAAAAAACCCATAAAGACAACCATACTGGGGAACTTAAAATCAAATTGCAGAAAACCAGTGAAAAAGAGGAAATTTAAGAAGCAGAGAAGAAAACCAATGATGTACTATACCTTGGCTAATTGAATTTAAATTAAAAAAAAAAGGAAGCAGAGAAGAAAAACATCTTCAGTACAGAGGGACAAAAAGCAGAATGGCAGCAGAAGCCACATGGGCTGAAGAGAGTAGAGCAATGTCTTTAAAGTGCTGAAACAGAAAATGGTCAAGTTAGGTTTCAGGACACAACAAAACTATCTTTGAAAAATTAAGGCAAAATGAAGACTTTTATGCATCAACCAAAGCTGAGATAATTCACTGCCAGCAGATCTGTATGAAAAGAAATGGTAAAGGAAGTTCTTCTGGCAAAAGAGGGAGTCCAAGAGGTAAAGAAGAGACTGAAGGGAAGAGATGGGGCTACTAGGGGGAAAAGGTATAGGATCTGAGGAGGGAGACTGAGAAGGAGTTAATTTGCAGCAAACTGACATTCATTTATCTCACTGACTTAGAGCCCTTTGGTGCTGAGGCTCTCTTTGGCCTTTGACCAGTCATTCTTACCACACCCCCACTGTTTGCTTTGCCCTACCTCCAGGAGAGTCCTGCATCTTGTCCCAAACCTGCTCCTTCTTCTCTCCCCTCCAAAATCACTCACTTCATAGCTCTATTGGCCCTTGACCTTCTTCCCTGGCCCCTGTCATTCCCTGGAGGTCTGCACACCTCTCCTGGGCTCCCTGCCTCTCTTTTCCAACAGACCATCTTCCTCCTGCTGCTTCCTATGCCATGCACACATATTGGGATGCTCACTCTCCCTTTAAGATGATTTCCTTTGACTTGCTTTTTGCTGTCCTCCCTTCAGTATCTTTTGAATCTTTAACATGAGCATATATTACTATAATCATAATCATAATAATAATAATAAACCCATGATGGGTAATGAACTCATGGGACAAATGAATGAGGATTCTCAGTCCCAGAGTCCCTCAAATTATGCAAGCTCAGGATCCATGAGCGGATGCAGACATGTCTTTCCACCTACCCAGGAGCTGTGGGCACTTGCCACGCAACTGATCAGGGACTCGTGGTAGTGTAAGTCAGGAAAAACCCAGGCCATATGGAGAAAACTTGAGTCATCCTTTTCGCCCCTAGACCTCAAATCAGAACCACTATGATTCTGAAAAGCATGGGAATCAACATTCCTTTTTCCAAAGACTCCTTGCTTAGAAGCTCAGAACTCTTTCCAGTCAACCATGCTGTCAGGCTCTCCCTTTGCTCGAGGCCTCTGGGATCAGAGGGAGATATAGGGCGTTAGTCTCACTTTGACCAGGGTTCAATTTTGGGCTCTTTCTCTTATATGTCTGTTTGCCTTCAGGTAAGCAAACCTTATCTTTCAGAGAGTTGGTATCCTTTCCTATGAACTGGGGAGAACAGACCTGCCTTGGAGGCTTCTGTGATGCCCAAACGAGATAAGTGGGAGGGCCCCATAGGAAATAGTAGCATTTCCTCTTTCTCTTTATCAAGTAGCTCCAAGTGCTATAGTCGTGTTGCTGTCTCCCTACTGATAATCTCTGGGGACAGTGCTTTAAGCCCTGGGCTCCACAGAGGGCTGGTAGGGAAGGGGCTTGCAGGCACTATGTCTAATTTCCATAAATGCCCCTGGGCTGGTCTCCTTATCTATAAAATGGGCACAATTGCACCTACCTCAAAGGGCCATGTGAGTTTTAGGAGGGATGTTATGCCTGTGAAAACACTCTGTACATTTCCAGTGCTCTGGTGAGATACTAACATTTAGAACCATTAGATGATCTTCTCAGGATCTCCCCATCTGTTATATGATAGCTTAGAACTCACATCTGAAAAAAGGATTATTATTATGTATGAATGAGAGCCAATTATATATAGTTGCTCCTAACATCTCATAATACAACAGAAGTATCTGCCATGGGGCGCCTGGGTGGCTCAGTCGTTAAGCGTCTGCCTTCGGCTCAGGTCATGATCCCAGGGTCCTGGGATCGAGCCCCGCATCGGGCTCCCTGCTCAGCGGGGAGTCTGCTTCTCCCTCTCCCACTCCCCCTGCTTGTGTTCCCTCTCTAGCTCTCTCTCTCTCTCTCTGTCAAATAAATAAATAAAATCTTAAAAAAAAAAAAAAAAAAGAAGTATCTGCCATTCGTGGAGTGTGCCATCTGCGGCAGGCATTGGTGTACCCAGGGCTGGTGTGACTGAAGCCGTCAACAGGGATGATGCAGAGTATTTATCACTGACGTTGCTGAGATATGTTGATGGGCGGGGATTATAAGAGGCACACCAAGTTTTAGTCAGCTTTATAATGGCTTGTAAATTATCTAGAGGCAGTGCAGCCCCTTTTAGCCTGCACCCCAGGTGGACCATTCCCACTGTTCTCAGAGCTCCGCTGGTGGCATGCTATGTGGCAGGTGATTCCAGAAAGATGATTTCATTAAATATTCATGCCAACCCTGGGAGAGAGGTATGCTTCTCCTCTGTTGATTCACAACTACAAAAACTGAGGTGCAGCTGAAGACCCTTTCCCAAGGTCATCCACCTAGCGGCTCCAGGCAACACAGCTCTAAAACCATCCCAGCTGAGGCTTTGATGGTCTCAAGGAAAACATGAAGGAGTGGGGGCCCACCAGGGCCCTGTGGGGACCTTGTCTAGCGGCTGGGTGAGTGTGCTGCCCAGCCTACCTCATGAAAGCAGCTTGTCTGAGGCAGGAACTGACTTTCACCATGCCTGTCTCCCTCTGCTTCAAAGAGTCCTCCACAGAGCCAGGGTGCCCACCTTTAAAAAAACCATTAAAAAGGAACAGGGTGCAGGTTTTGTTGGTGAGGAGCTCGGTCACCACTCATGCCCTCCTCAAGCAAGCCATGTCCTTGCATGAGCAGCTCTGGCTAAAGGATGACCTCAAGCTGCAGGAATTTCACCACAGGTTGTACAGCCCAGATGGAGCTGCTTTGGGTGACCAGGCACGGGTCTGGCCTGGAAGAGGAAGCCCCCAGGCTCTGCTGGGCAGTAGGGGCCAGCTCCTGTGGGAGCAAGCAGAGGATAAGAGATGCGGTGACGCCAAGGTCCCAGGGCAGCACGGCTCTGGCCACATTGTGGTCAGGGCCAATAGGCCTCCTGGAAATGTCCCAGCTGTGGCTTTGTTCTGTGCCCTTGGGAAATGGCTGCTTGCAGGCCCTTCCAGGCTGAGAGACATGGCAATTTTCTGGATAATTCGGGCTTCCAAACCTCTCTCTGCCTTCATTCCAATTATTCAGGGTTCCTGTGGGAATTCTGGGGAATGACTTGAACTTCATAAACTGTGAACCAAGAATAGGAACCAACCACTTGACTGATTGAATCCTTAACCAAACCCCAATATTAATTTTCTATAAACGCAACTCAGATGGAATCAACTTTGTTTTTGTTTTTAAACAAAACCAAACCCAACTGGATCAGTTGGAACCTGAATCAAACCTCTATGTGTTCTAAAATTAATGGACCAGAACAAAATTGGAAAATAAAAACATTTTTGAGTGAAAACACCATTTCATCAGATTTGTTGGACCAGGATATTTTATGTTTTTAAAAAATGGGGAAAAATCCAAATATGGAAATGATAATTATGCATTGAAAAACATTCAGAAAAAGTGAAACAGTTTAAAGATGAGTATCATCTGCAATCTCACCACTGGGATATTTCCTTAACTTTTTTCAATGCGCTTTTCCCCCTTTTTTACATAAATGTGATTATTTATGGAATAATAAATATTTGATCATCTCCTTTTTGTTAAGAATATCTCATAGAAAAATTCTACATCAATATTTAAAAAGCCACATCTTTATTTTTAATGGTCACAAAGTATTCATTGGATATATCCTGGTTTATTTCCCTGATTCTCTATTGGTAGTTAACTTAGGCTATTTCCATTATTTTACTTTAACAAATAATGTTTCAATGAATGGCTTTGTTCATGAATCTTTGCACTCTGGGCTGATTGTTTTGGAGAAGTCATTGAAGGGTTTCTAAGTCAAAGAATATACATATTTTTTACTTTTCATACACATATCCAGATTTTCCCCCAGAAAGGTCATAACAATTTTCACTCCCACCATCAGTGGGTAAAAAATGCTGATTTCCTCATACCCTGCCTACCACTGACATGCTGAAGATATCTGTTACTCTATCTGTCCTTCCAGGACTCCAGAGGGAACTGTCCCACCCACAAACGTAGGGTGACTAACTGTCCCAGTTTCTTCAGAACTGAGGAGGGTCCTGAGACATAACTCAGTTTTAAAACCTGGAAAGTCCCGAGCAAACCGGGATGAGTAGCCAGTACACTGACTAGCTGTGCAGCCAGGAATTTTATGAGAGCCCCACATGCTCCAGGGCTGAGTTTAGCTAAAGCTGATTGGACCGGGAATGGACACCTGGGCCAAGGGTCTCTAATCACTCGGCATGAAGGACTCAATCATCTGAGGCCAATCAGACTTCTTTCGGGAATTTGCTTTGGGAAGGGGGGAGGAATGTATCAATGAGCAGTGGGAAATAGGTCTGAAAGTTCATTAACGGAAGAGTGGACAACAGGGGTCAGTTAGCCAAGCACCAGCCGAAGTAATGAGGGAGGGAAAAGTAGGAGTAAGGAACTGGTTGTAAGAAGCAGAGAGAGGAGCAGAGTAACTGTGTTGTGTTAATAGAGAAACAAGATTCTTCAATGTTCTTGCACTTCCCAAGGGCTTTCTTGTTCGTCTCTAGGTTCCTGTGCAAGTGTCTTCAAAAATAATAGCTTATGCCCTCTTAGAAACTCCCTTGAAGGAATCTCAGTTCTTTGCAAGTCAAGAGGCTTGTTCAATACTCCTGGATATTACCCATCATTTTAATCTTCAATCAACCCGATTGGCCAAAATGGACTTCTCATTTAATTCCATTAAAACTTGCATATCTTGCATAAGATCAAGTTTGAATATCTTCTTGGAAATTCATGTTTCCAGGATTTAGTTTGTGGGCCAGGGGCAAGTAAAGAATAAGGTACAGGACAAGAATTGCTGGATCCTCTGATGGGGAAGCCCATGCCAGCTCTTCAGTTTGGCAACCTGCCTCCCCTTTCCAGCACAGACTCTGGCCTTGGTAACCTGACTGTGGTCACGCGGGCTCCCACCCTACCTCCTGGTCCTTCTGGCTTTTTAACCCCAGTCAGATAAGCTCACCCAATGTAGCCCTTGCTCTTCCCTCTGCCCTGACTAGCTCACTTGATGTGACTTTCTCCTCTCCCTACCTCCCCATACACTCTTCATAGCATTACTATTTTATTTTCCACATAGAACTTAACACAATCTCATATGATTGATTTTTATTGTTTTTCTCCCCCACTAGATGTAAGCTCCTTAGAACTTCTCTACTATGTTTTGCTCACTGTAGTCTCACTGTCAAGGACAATGCCTTCCAGGTGAGCAGGTACTGATTGACTGAGTTAATTAATTCATGATGGGAAGAAAAGTCACTGTGGCAAAGGTGGGTTGGTTTTACCATAGTCAGCCTGAGGGGGACAGGTGTGAGCTCTTTAGCTTATAAGACTGTGATTTGGGGTTCTGATATATTTCCTAGGACATATGGTGTGGTTTGTCAGCTTGAAACTCTCTAGGGTCTTCCCATTGCACTTGGAACACCCTTAGCTAATAAGGTTAGTTCTTCCTTGGTGGAAAAGTAATCAACCCTCAGTTATCCAAAATAAGTTTGGGTTTCAGTTGACATAATCTCTTTTAGGCAGTGAGTTCTGAAGACCCTTTATGCTAAGTGGAAAGGGAATCACCCAGGGGCCAAGAAGTTCAGGTACTGGTCTAACGTTCTGCAACTGACTGCTGTGTGACTCTGGACAGGCCACTTCCCCTTTGTGGGCCTCAGTTTCCCCGTCCTTAAAATGAAAGTTAATCTAGCTGGTTTCTAAGGGTCTTTCCATATCATTTTCAGTGGTTCTCAATCCTGGTTTCAGGTTAGAATTGCCCTGGGGAGAGAGTTGAGCTCAGGTACCGGCATTTTTTCTTAAGTGCCCTGGAGATTCTGAAATCTGTGATTTTCTGCAGTGTCAGCCCACGGCAGATGACAAGTAGGAAGAAGACAAGATGTGGGCCAGCTGAGATTTTGAGTAACTTTTCTATTATTTTCTAGAAGTGTTGCTGGCAATTCTGGATGACTAGATTCTAAGTATAGCTCATGACCTGTCTACTTGTCATTTAACAAACCCTTCTAAAATTACTTAAATCTTGTTGCAAATACTCCCCCATTAGACATTGTAATCCCTGATTAAGATGGGCTTTTGCTGCCACTTCCTGGTGGTGTGAAGTTGGGAAAATTCTTTGATCTTTTGTTTCCTCATTTGCAAAATGTGGGCAATATTTATAGCTCCAATGTTGTTGTAAGAATTAAATGAGATAATGTACATAAAGCACCGAGCACACAGCAGAGGCTCAATTAATATAAATTCCTCTGAATCATCTCCCTTGGCATTAGGGTAAAGTATCTTTGCATAGGACAACTTCCCCCATAAAATGTTCTGGGGAACACTACTTCCCCCACGATGCTTCCCACCAGAGAACAAAGGAATGTTATGGTCAAATACATTAGGAAAACCTGCATGCCATAGTCTCTTCCTGAAGTGGTATTTAGTAATGTGCTGGTAAGCCAGCTCTCTGAAAGAAAAATAAAACCCCAGATTTGTAGTGTTTGCTGATTTCTGTGGTATAAATACTCCCACCATGGCCAATTTAAGTTACCAATGTTGCATCATTGAATGTGAAATTGGGAAGAGATGTGTGGAATTGGCTCCCCTGAGCTGGTAAGTGCTGGCCCCAACACACTACTAATATAATTGTTAGCATGTTATAGTCTCGATATGTCCTATAATAAATAAACCTGTTTAACTTAGCTCAGTGTTTCTCAAATGTATTAGACTATGGAACCCTCTTTTCTCATAATACCTCTTGATATTCCATGGAACTGGTGTTCCTGGAAACACACTTTGGGAACTACTGGGGTGTGTGTGTGTGTGTATGTGTTCAAAAAATTCATCAATATGCCATCATTTAAAAAAGTATAAGTGAGGTCTGCTTAATTAGGGGTAGTGTGCAAGGAGAGGAGTGCAGAGAAGAAAAGCCACAGCTCCCATCTTTAGGGAGGAGACACACATAAAGTAGTTGGTGAGCAACAGCTGAGCCAGAGCTGAGGAATACATTGAGGCTTTGATGCTCAGCGCAAAGAATGGGCCTTCAGGAGGGTGGAGAAGCAGGGAGGGCCCTCTGCTAGAGGTAGCCTTTAGCCAAGGCTGAAAGCACGAGGGGGCTTTGGGTGGGGGGGGTGGAGAGGATCAGAGACAGAGGCTACTCCAAGCAGGCAGAGCCTGAACCAAGGCCTGGACAATGTAATGAGCATGTGGTTGGTCACCCTGCCCCCATCTCATCCAATTTCCTTCCGGGTCTTACCTGGAGCACCCATCTCCAGAGACCAAAGTTCTTTCTTAGATTACCTCAACCCTTTGCAGCCCTTCCTTGTCTGCCTCCTTGGTGCTGTCTATGTGTCCATCTCTTTGATATGTCTGTGTGTATGTGTGTCTAAGTGTCTGCAATTCAGAGGGCTCCCTAGGTACCCAAGTTTCTTGGTAGAACCCCTGGAGGACTTGAGAGTTTAATTCTCTTTGGTGGGAGAAGGTGCTAGAGCCCAACGAGGAACCTAAACTCTATACTGGAGGAGAAGGCTGTTCCTCCTTCCCCTGGGGCAAAGATACCATGTTTACCTTGGAGCTCCATGAGGAGGTGAAGATAGCCCCATCAAATAATAACAGCTGTTACTTTTTTAAAAAAAATTGTGGTAACATACATACATAAAATTTACCATTTTAACCATTTTTAAGTGTACAGTTCAGTGGCCTTAAGTACATTCACCTTATTGTGTAAACCATCACCACTGTCCATCTTTAGGGCTTTTTCATCTCCCCAAACTGAAACTCTGTCCCTGTTAACTACTTACTCCCCTTTTGCCTCTCCTCATATTACTTATTGATAACTCCTTAGATCCTAAGCACTGTTCTAAGAAGTTTACATGTATCAACTCATTTAATCCTAATATAACCTTACAAGGTAACTATTTCCACTTTACATAATGAATGAAAAGATGAAGAAATGGTTAAGCAATTTGCCCAAGGCCATAGTGCTAGGAACAGCAAAGCCCATATGTGAAGTCAGCAAGATCCAACCCCTGAGCCCATGATGTGATCCCTTCTATTTACCTCAGGCCTAAGGCTGCACTCATCCCAGATTCAATAAGAGAAAAGACCCCCATAAGGGCCCTTAAGGCTTCTGAGTGCATGAGGGCTAGAACCCTTCAGCTTTTGGGGGACCAGCATCTGACACATCCATCCCTCCCATATCAGATGATCAAGCCCCCAGCAGAGTAGATCTGGGGTATTCAGACCATCCTGAGCAGCGAGGGCTATGCATATGGGTGAGAGGGATTCTGCCTCTCTGGGAGTTGTCAGCTTGAAATGTCTGGGACAGAGTGGGACTAGGTCTGGCAGTCACAGCCTCTGAGGTGGCTCTTTATTCTGGGGGTGGTGGTGGGGGGTTAAGGGTGATGTCAGACTTGGACGAGCTGAGGGCTGGGGCCAAGGAAGTGATTGGCAAGACAAGCTCTTGGCAGAGATGGCTCACCCTGCTCTTGAAAACAGCCACCTCTGAGCTGCCTGCAATGCACAAGAATAGTCAAGATGGAGAGTGGGGACAGAGATGAAGGATTCTTGGCTGTGGAGACAGATTTTTGGAATCTGAGTGACAAGCCCTGTCAAACACCCTCCACTGGGGATCTGACTTGAAATTGAAGCCTTGGTCTTAGTTCCTGTGTGGAGGCCTGTATGGCCTTACCCCTTTGGTGGCCTCGTTTTAAACCTTCTTGTTTGTGCATGCAAACGTGTGGGTATCTTTGTGGCTCAAGATGTCTAATAATGAGGCTCTCTGTAGCTATTTCAGACCCAATCACGTCAAGCCCAGACAGAGATCTAAGACGACTAGCTTGTGTTGTTTCCTGTCAAATTCCTTGGCCTTCTTGGAATTAGACTCATAAGGTTAGTTTACACAGCCAGGATGTCTTTCCCAGCTGGAGCAGGGTGGAGGGGAAAGTGATTGATGCTGTACTACTCCCAGTCTGGCTGGTAGGCAATGACTACGGAGGGGGCCCGGGCGGGAGAGTCCACACCCTTGTCACCCGCATTCTTCCACATCCCCTTCTGAAACCCTCCTTGCTATTCTACTCTCTCCATTAGAAGCTCCCCAGATTCTGCCCCACCAAATACATCAATCATGTCCACCACGCCCTTTGGAGGAACACTGCTCTGCCCTCAAAGGTCTGCCAAGGACAAGACTCTAGGATATTTCTTTGAGCAAGAGGTGATCGCTGACAGACACCTGACCCAAAGGCAGCCAAGCATTCTATGAGACAAGACCAAAAGACTGAAAAAACAAAAGGGAGGCAATATAAGCAGATCCATAGGAGATCCATATATTGGTGTTACCAGCCACAGACTGGGAAATAACTGATTTATATGTTAAGAATATAGAGGAAAAGGGGGTGTGCCTAGATGGCTCAGTCGGTTAAGCATCCGACTCTTGATCTCAGCTCAGGTCTTGATCTTAGGGTCAAGCCTCGTGTTGGGCTCCATGCTGGGTGTGGAGCCTACTTAAAAAACAAAAAAGAAAGAAAACAGAAGAAAAGATGAAAAATTTTTACTGAGAAATGAAACTGACAAAAAAATCAACTGGAAATTCTAGAACTGAAAGATGAAATAACCAATTTTAAGTACCCAAAAGATAGGTTTAGCATTAGTTTAGACACAGCTGAAGAAAGGATTAGTGATGATGAAGACAGGTAAGTAAAATACATGTGTGATTGGGTCCCACACTCTTACTTAGAGAATCTCCTATGACTCTTCACTATGTACCTGCTGGCACCCAGAGTTCCTATAATACTCTCCAGTCTCATTTCTCCCGTGTTCACCCTGTTCTTTACTTACATGGGAATGTATACTCTGTGTTCCCAAACATGCTGTGCATATTTTTGCTTCTTCTTCTCCTTCTCCTTCTCCTCCTTCTCCTTCTTCTTCTTTTTGTGCATATTTTTGCTTCTATGACTATTATTACTCCAGGAAGTATCTCCCTACATTTCTGTCTGGTGAATTCATCCTTCTCTTTCAAGGACGAGCTTAGATGTTATCTTCTCTGTGAAGCCTTCCTCAGGCTTCTCCTGGTTCTTCCCTCATCCCCTCTTTAAGACACGGGGGGAAATCCCTCCAAAACAGTTCTTAGCACCATGTATTACAATTATTTAATATTTCTATTTCTCCTTCTAGCATAGAATTCCACCAAAGGCAAGGCACAGGTATTATTCATCTTTTTTATCTCAGTTCCTAGCATAATGCCTGGTACATGGTTTGTGTTAAATATAATTCATTATAATGAATAATGCAAGACCTAAATTATTTCAGGACCCCACAAATAAGTATCTTACTAATTTTTAATAAACTAATGCCAGCAAAACTGTGACTTGATGTTTAATATTTTTATTTGTCCATTTGTTCATTTTCTCTGCCCCTGCCCCCTTCAGAATATAAGATCCATGAGGACAGGGATTTTTCTTTTTTTGTTCTGTTCACTGTTGTCTCAAATGCCCAGCATATAGTTAAGTGTTCAGGAAACATTTGTTGAATGAGTGAAATACTCCTTCTAATATCCTGAAGAGTAAGGTGGGCAAAAGGGACAAGCTAGCGATGTGGATTGTGAACTTTGTGCCCACTGAAGATTGGACACAGGTTGGGCTCCCAGAGGCAGGCAGTCACCCAGAGTAGAGGGAAGAAGGCTACAAGGGAGAAGCTTTGAAGAAGAGGTGAGTGACTTAGCATATACTCTGGAGTCCAATCTTCTCTCTTTAATTCCTGGTTCTAGCTATTTGGGGAAAACAGTAGTACCTGCCTCACATGTTGTTTTGGAGAGACTAAGATTCTGAGCATACAGCATGGGACATTGCACTCTACTATTGTTACTTTTATTGTATTGTTTGGCCATGGGTCCAGCCTGGATTTGTCTTCTGATTTGGGCACAGATTGCCCTGTTCCTTCTAAGGCCTTTCAGCAAACAAGATTTCCATCCTTGTCCTTAAGCACCTACTTAGTATAGTAGTTTATGTGTCTCTTCTCATTTAATCCTCACCCCATGCCCATGAGGTTGATATTATTGGTGTTGGTTACAGATGAGAAGACAGGCTCAGAGATGCCAAGTGACTTGCCCAAGCACTACCAGCAAAGTGAGAGAAAGAACCAGAATTTGAACTTAGGGCCCCCTCCCTTTTTTTCATCATCCAAGACTTACTGTCCCAGCCTGCATTGCCCAAAGTCACACACCCAACAGAACCAAGGCTAGAACCCAGGTCTTCTGGGCCTCAACCTGTTATTTTCACTGCATGATGCACAGCAATTTGGGATTCTCAGTGATCACCACCAGTGTGCTCACTGGACAGCTGAGAAGACCGAGGCCCAGAGTCTATTAATCAGGTCTTGTGGCCTTGAAGCCAATGGCCTTCCCACTGGGCTACCCTGTAGCTGGCACCTTGGCAGCCCCCAGAACAAGGAAGCTATTGTTCTTGTTAGGTGTTGCCCAACTTGGCTTCCAGACTGAAAACAAACAAACAAACAAACAAAACAAACAAACAAAAAAGCTCAGAATGATTGGAAGGTCCATAGTTCAGAAGCCCTCCTCCTGAGGGCCCCTCTCAACCATCTATATGTGGACTGTGTTCTTGCCCTGATCACCCCCTCTCAACAACCTATTTCCTCTGTTGCTGAGACAGCTGAATGGCCCTAGAGAGAGGGAGAGGAAAAGGCCCTAAGGTGCAGATGTTCATATCCAGGTTCTTGGGGGCTTTCCTTTGCCTCCTGGGTTCTCAGGGCTGTGGCTGGAGCCAGAAAATCTGTTTCTCATTAGCTGTACTTTTGCTGTGAAATGAAGTGCTCTTTGAACCTGTGGGAGCAGGAAAGCCATTTACACCCCTGAGAGGACAGGGACGCCAGCCTTGCCAGCACATTCCTTTGGTTCCTTTTATCTCCTGGGTGGAGCTCTGGGCAGGCGGCTGCTGCTGCCATCTTCCCAGTGCAGCCAGGAGGAAAGGTGGTCTGCAGGGTGAGTAAGAAAGGACGGAGGGGATCATACCCCTCTCTCAATTGGTGTAGGAGAAGCAAACTCCCAATGGAGTTACATGCCCACTTTCTCTGTCCCCATCTTCTTCCTGATACTTCCTTTGTCCTGGGTGGCTTCAATAAAACCCCAGAAATCATTCACCTGTCTGTCTGTCCATCCATCCAATCTTCCATCCATCCACCCATCCATCCATCCATCCATCTATCCATCCACCAACCACCCATCATCCATGCATCCCAGTGGGAAATTGAGAGTCCAGAGTTGGAACCAAGAGAGTCCTTTCAAATGACCTGTCTCCTTCTCCTTCATTTTACTGATGGGGAAACTGAACCCGAGAGAGTTAACTTGTTCCAGGTCACACAGCAAGTTCTTGGATTCATTCAACAAATATTTGAGTCTTTTTCATGTGCCAGATCCCCACTCCCACTGGAGGTACACTGTGGATACAACTGCAAAAAGAAATGCACATGTCTCAGCCTTCCTGATCATTCTAGCAATGGGGGCAGATGGTAAATGATTGAACAAATAAATAAACAAACACAATAATTTCAGATGATGGTAAATGCTCTAACAAAACCAACAGAGGTATCTCTCTGAGAGGGGTGGCTGGGGAGTAGGAAATACATTTAAACAAGGTAGTTGGGGAAGTCTCTCTGAGAAGGTAGTGTCTGAATTGAAATCTAGGTATTGACAAAGGGCCAGTCACAGAAACATGTGAGGGCACAGCATTATAGGCAGAGGAAATGCTGATGCAAATGTCCTGAGGTGGGAATGAGTTTGGCTTGTTTGAGAAACAGAAAGAAGGACAGTGTTGCAGGAACAAATAAACAAGAAGAGGGAGAGTGGTACAAAATGAGGCCAGACAGTTAAGTACCCCCCAAAGGGCCTAGAAATCATGTAAGAAGTTTAATTTTTGACTAAGTAAGCCATGGGGGAGTTCTAAGCATAGGGCTGACAGGAAGTGTTTTGTGTTCTCAAAAAGATCCCTCTGGCTGTGTCAAGAAAGAGGCCGGGGGCAAGGTGTACACAGGGAGGCTTGTTGGAGGCTACTGGGGTAGACCAAGTACAAGATGGAGAGAGACCACCATCTCTCCCCTGGTTCATGGTGGTGGCAGCACGATGGACAGGAGAGGGCAGAGTCAGGAAACATTGGGGGATAGAGTGGAAGAGTCAACATAATTTGCTCATGGACTGGATATGGGCTATAAAAGAGGAAGAGGGCTGGAAGGTGTTAGCCTGAGCAGTCTGTGTAGATGGTTATAGCACTTATCGAGATGGAGATCAGGAGGAGCAAGTTTCAAGAGGGAAATCAAGAGTTCTGTTTGGGTGGATTAAATTGGAGATGCCTCTTAGACAGAAGGCAGATGGATAGACGTCTGGAGTCAGTGGCCAAGGCTGGTCATACAGACACCCACACACAGATGCCTCCATACAAGCTCACAGGGTGGGGGGAGATGCCTGGACTTCATAAGGTTGTAGGCTCTGACTCAGGGCTGCTAAGAAGGCACTGCCCCCTCCCACATCCAGGCCAGGGAGGGGGCTTTGGAACTGCCAGGATGTCAGCTGGGCCTTCCTCCTGGAGTCCCTCCCAAGTGAAAGCATCCCTATGTGACAGTGGGGGTGGAGGGAAGGGTGGGTAGAGACTTCTATGGGAATAATAACAATAGTAAAAGTCTCTGCTGGGAGACTGCTTACCTTGTTCTTGAGCTTCTTGATGAATAATCATCACCTCAAATTCCTCACAGACTCTGGGAGATTAGCGCCTGGGGCCAACGGCCCCATTTTATAGATGAGGAAATTGAAGCTCCAAAGAATTCAGTGACACCTCCAAGGACACCTAGATTCGAGTCCTAGGTTCAGGACTCGAACCTAGGCCCTCTGAGACTGATGCGACTACATTCTTCCCAATATTAAGCTGTCTGCCTCCAGAAAGTTCTTATTTTGAGAGAGCTAGCAGGGTGGACTTTGGGCTTAAACTGCCAGGGTTGAAATCCTGACTTGTCAACCCTTCTTCTGTGTCTCATATGTAAAATGAGGATAGTAAGAGTGCCCACTTAGGAGGGTTATTATGAGTGCGAAGAGAAACGATATTTATAAAGTGCTTAGAACAGCACAGAAAATTCTATAGAAGTGTTGGCTACTACTGTTAAAATTACCTTAATCTATACTAAACAGTCTAACCGAGATACCTGGGAGTGCCTAGAACCTAGAGAGAGGACCCAAGCCCCTCATGTAACAGATAGGGGAACTGGGACCAGAGAAGGGAAGAGAGCAGCCACCTAAGCAAACTGGGCCCATGAACCCGGCTAGGGGAAAAACTCTCTTTTCTCTCTGAAAGTCACCACCCACCAGGCTATTTTTTTTTCCTCCAGGAGACAGACTTCCGAGCTTTCTATACCCTTAATTCATGTGGAATTTCTGCTCTGGGCTTGGCTCCCAGGAGGAGCCCCTCCACCCCTTTATGAAAATAGAGTGGAGTCATTCGGCAAAACCTCAGCCTAATGCTTTTAAGGAACTGGCAGGTTGAAGTAGGAAACTGTTCTAAGTAGAAACCACAGAAACAGCACATGCTTGCGGCTGCTGCTGCTGCCTGCATCCTTGCCCAAGGCCCGGGGGATGGGGGAGCTGTTGGTCACGCCACGTGAAGGGGCCTCAGGAGCCTGGCCCTGGTGCTGCTGCCCATATGTGGCCATGTGACAGCAAATGCCATGTCTTGTGGGCATGATGTTTTCAGGTCAAATCAAGGTGAGGTGGTCAGAGAGGCTACCAATATTAGAAACATGGAAGGCTAGTGTTAGAGCAAACCTGCTCTTTTCTGTGCAAGCCCCTCATGTTGTATCTGTTGAAACAGAGACCCAGAGAGGGGAAGAAACTTTCCTAAGTTACCTAGCAAGGAGTGGTGAAGCAGGGAAAGAGCCTATATCTTCTAGTACCTAATTCACTCTCTTGAGCAATGAACTCATTCACAACTTCTGAGAAGAGTGAGTGGGCCAACATTTGTCAAACACCTATTATGTGTATAGATCAGAACCCAGGTCCAGGGGCTTCTTTCTACTGCAACAAGTTTTTTTCTTGCTTTTGAGTATGATGCCAGTAGAACACGCCTTGGTTTCTCAGGAGTGGGGACATATTGCATAGACCTGTCCCTATTCTTTTGCCTGCCACCTTGACTGTCTGGCTAGTGCTAGGATGCCAACTGAAGCCAAAACCAGAATCTATTTCTTATGAAACTCAGCACAGAATTGAGGTTCCAATTGTACATCTAAAAACACACTTATTTAGTGTGGTAGACAGAACAATGCTCCCCCCGCAACCAAGATGTCCACATATGAATCCCCAGAACCTGTGAATACATTCTTACGTACCCAAATGGACTTTGCAGGTGTGATTAAGTTTAAAGATCTTGATATGGAGAGATTACTATGAACTATGGGCCCAAAGCAATAAGGGTCCTCATAAGAGGGAGCAGGGGGATCAGAGTCAGACGTGGAGACTCACAGATGACAGAAGCAGAAAGGTTGGAGTAATGTGAGGAAGGGGCCATAAGCCAAGGAACCCAGGCAGCCTCCAGTAGCTGGTAAATATAAGGAAAGCGACTTTCCCTTAAAGCCTTCAGAAGTAACCAGCCCTGCAGACCTATTTTAGAATTCTGGCTTCCCAAACTGCAAGACAATAAACTCATGTTGGCTTGAGCCACTAAGTTCGTGGTAATTTGTTACAACAGCCACAAGAAACTCATACACATAGTCAACATTTGCCCTGACTCTGCTTTAACCTGACCTTGGCCATCTCAGCCCTGTGCTTTGTTATGTGTGGTTTGGGTCTTATTTTAGCATAACCCCCCAAAAGACAAGTGCTCCTGAACATGACATAAAAGGCCGTGCTGGAAATACAAACCAAAACCACAATGAAATACCATCTCATACCAGTCAGAATGGCTAAAATCAACAAGTCAGGAAATAACAAATGTTGGTGAGGATGTGGAGAAAGGGGAACCCTCTTACACTGTTGGTGGGAATGCAAGCTGGTTCAGCCACTCTGGTAAACAGTATGGAGATTCCTCAAGAAGTTAAAAACAGAGCTACCCTACGACCCAGCAGTAGCACGACTGAGTATTTACCCCAAAGATACAAATGTAGGGATCTGAAGGGGTACCTGCACCCCAGTGTTTATAGCAGCAATGTCCACAATAGCCAAACTGTGGAAAGAGCTCAGATGTCCATTGACAGATGAATGGATAAAGAAGATGTGGTATATATATACATAATGGAACATTACTCAGCCATCAAAAAGGATGAAACCTTACCATTTACATCGACGTGGATGGAACTGGAGGGTATTATGCTAAGTGAAATAAGTCAATCAGAGAAAGACAATTATCATATGGTTTCACTCATATGTGGAATATAAAAATTGCACAGAGGATCATAGGGGAAAGGAGGGAAAACCGAATGGGAAGAAATCAGAGAGGGAGACAAACTATGAGAGACTCTTAACTCTAGGAAACAAACTGAGGGTTGCTGGAGGGGGCTGGGTGGGGGGATGGGGTAACTGGGTGACAGGTATTAAGGAGGGCATATGATGTGATGAGCACTGGGTAGTATATGCAACTGATGAATTACTGAACTCTATATCTGAAACTACTGATGTACTATATGTTGGCTAATTGAATTTAAATAAAAAAGAAGAAGAAAAAAGGCCCAGCTTGACTGGCTCCTCCCTGACGCTTGCCTTCTTTTCACCTCTCTCTTACCCCAGGAGAGGGTCTTGGGGAAACAGGAATACATAGGTGTGCAATATGACCTTTCTTCTCCACATTTCCTATGAGATACTCAATAAAGTCTAGATTTCTCACTAATAACCCCATATGGATTCTTTGGGGATATTCAGAGGGGCTCTGAATTCTGTATCCATGTTGACCTTAGTGTCATGTGGCATTTGCTGTCATGTGGCCATTTATGGCAGCCATGATAGCAGAGTGTGTGACACAGGACTTGGAGGAAATGTAGGTGACACCCGGGTTAGCAATACACGAGGCATTGTGGTTTGGCTGTTGTTGATACAGCTCACATTTCCCTCCTCCACCTTATATGCCTCTGTCAGTCTGTGTTTTCATATATGGGAGCTTATGTTTTGCAAGGTGGAGGGTGCTGAGAGAATGCCTTGCTTAGGAAACAGAAGATCAAAAGGCATCTGGGCTTGTCTGGTCTCTGTCTTGCATCCTCAAAGGAGAGGGGGCGTTAGAGGCAAAACCCAATGGAACCATTTAAGGGCGATTCTGCGACTCTGTTCACAGCAGAACTAGCCTCTAAAGTAGCTGTGGCTTCCATTCATACCATCCCACAGCCTTTTCTCAACAAATGCACCAGGAAGAATCTTCTAAAAATGCAAAATAGGTGGGGTTCCTCCCTTGCTTACTACCCTCCAATGCTTCCATTAAACTTGGAATGAAATCCAGGCTCCCTGTCATGGCCTGCCCTTCCCTACCTCTCCAACTTCATTTCCTACCAGCTCTTATGTGTCCCTGTGCTCAGGCCACACAAGTCTTCTCTGTAACCTGAGTTCACCAGCTCTGTCATGCCTTAGGGCTTTGGCTCCTGCTCCTCCCTGCCCTGGAAAATTCTCTCCTCCAGATCTTGACATCTTGAGTACTTCACTTAATTTGGGTCTCAGCTCAAGCATCACTTTCTCAGTGACACTGTCCTTGAATGTATAGCTCAGTTTGGGTTCCCTACAAGCAGACACTAAAAGAGACTTGGTATAAGTGGCTTATTTGTGAAGTGATCTCAGAAAGCACAAGTGAGGGAGTTGGGACAATGTAACAGAGATGGGTGTATTAGGGTGTGTTACTGAGTTGGTTACTTCTGCAGGAAACCAAGGATCAGTCCCACTGGTGACCTCTGAGATATCATGTAGAACATATCTCAGAACTGCCCCACCAAGAGATGGAGAAGTTGGAGTATTTATCCACTGCTACTGCCCTCCTTGGTTAAAGGTTGGTCTGGGGGTAGCCAATCTCTGTTTTTGGCTGGAGCACAATCCTGTGGCACCAGAAAATATCCTCAGAAGGAGAGACGGAGAGAGGCAAGTGGGATGATGTCTGTGTGCCTGGGAACTGACCACTTCAGTTGCCAGTGAAGTCAAAGGTGGGCCAAGGAGATGTGGGGTGGGGCTTCAAAGGTGTCTTCTATACCATCCTATCTAGTGCTTCTCCACCCTGGCAGTCTTATTTTCATTATATTTCTTATCTCCATCTAAAATGTCTTATTTATTCAGCTACCCATTTGTTAATGGTTTATTCTTCATACCCCCAACTATAATATCAGCTACACAAGAGCAGGGGCCTATCAGTCTTATTCACCATTCTCTCCCCAAGCTTGAAAACAGTGCCTGGCACAGAGTAGACCATCAATGAATATTAATTGAATGAACGAACGAATGAATGAATGAGTTAATGAATGTGTCCCTTCATAACCTGGGTACAAAAGCATGGCCCCCATTTAGTGGGAAGTTGACTCTAGGTGGCCATGTGGATGATGGACATAAACAAGTGGAAGGCTGAGACAGTGAGAGAAAAAAAGGTGACTGACCCTAGGCTGTTTTATGGGTAGATGTGAGGCATCTTTGGGGGACCCTCTAGAATAACTGGGGACTACACTGATGGGGACTACCAGGTGTTTGGGAACTTCCAAGCCAGCAGTCATCATATTAATAACAACACCAATATTTGTATAAACATTTCCTCTTTCAATAAATTAAAGTAGGTTCAAGGTTACCCCTGTAATGACATCATTCTCACTGACTGGCAATCCAATCTACTTTCTTGAGTGGGAGAGAAGAGGCTGAATTTACAGCATGCACTTGCTCAGCAGGCATGCAAAGCATGATCCATTTTATCTGTGTGACAGAGTGGCGGTGTGTTGAATGCAATTGGAATTCCTTCTCTTCCATTCACTTGGTGGCCTTGGGCAAACTACACTACCTATTTGAGCCTCAGTTTCTTCTTTCTTCATCTGCATGTTGAGAGCGAGAACAACTACCCAGTAAGGTTGTTGTGAAGATTTAATCAGTAGTACTTAATAGCATGTCCTAAACGTAGGCAGCAATCCCTAGATATTGACTGCTTTCCATACTACTACTACTAATAATGATGATGGTGATGGTGATGGCAAAGGCTTCTATTGTTCAGGAGGGCAATGTGCTCAGGCTCTGGACTATACCCCAGAATAAGCAATAGTTGCTTTTGGAACCATAGTATATCAGCACCATGACAGAATTTGGATGTTATTTCGTTTAATGCCCTTAGACAGTGACATTAAGACAAAGAATAGTCATTGTCATAGTGGCTGCCATTTACTGAGGTGTATACCTCAAAAATGTTCCATTCCATTGGTCCAATTGAACCTATTGTAAAGTGGCTGCAACAAGTTGTCTCAGTCTGGTTCTGTCGAATTAATTCCCATCACTCTGATACTTCTAAGACACTTGCTAAACAGCCACCTGAGAATGCTGTGGCTTCCCACATGTTTCTGCTTTCAGAGAATGGCCTAGACATGAAGATTCCAGGATTTTCTTATTTCAGCAGACTTTGTCATTATGAACTAATAGGTTGGCATTCTGATTGCAATTAGATTTCCTACATATCTTGGTAGAAGATGATGAACTGATGATGTCCTCAAGGGTGTTCTGATCTAAGTGTTAACTATATGGTTCTCATTTCACTTTTATACAATAATGTTGTAAGTTTGGTTAACATGTACCCACCCCTGGATAGTGTTTTTGCTCAGGATTTGCTGATAAATTTGGGTTCTGGTGCCTCCTGACCCACAGAAACTGATGTAATAAGTGGGTGTCATCTTAAGCTGATAAATGAGTGGTAATTTGTTATGCAGCATAGAAAACTAATACAGACCTCAAAGGCCTCCTCATCTTGCCTGTACCCACCTACCAATCACATCTCTTGCCACAGTCCCTTTTACCATATTTCAGTTTCTTCAATGAACCTGGTTGTACATGCAGTATCTCTGGTTGTACATGCAGTACCTCTGCCTAGAGCACCCCTCTCTCCTCTTCACCTGAAACAATCTCCCTTATCCTATGTGTCACCATAAACATCACTTTCCGACGATGGTCTCTTCTGATCCCCTGTACAAGGTATGTCACCTGATGTGTGGTCCCTGAGCCCCCTATGCTGTTCTCTTTATAGCATTCATCACAGTTGTAATTACTTGTTAACCAGGTCTCTTCTTGCTGGCCTTTGAGCTCTGCAATGGCAGGAATTGCATCTGCCTTATCCCCCTTGCTATCCTAGTGCCTACTGAGGCACATAGTAGGTGATCTCTTCAGTAAAAGAACGAATGCAGCTCCATGAAGGGAAAGGGTCTTGGATTAAGTCAGGAACACTCCCTGTCTGATCTCTGCTGCCCCTAGCGGTGCAATTTTAGGTCTCTGGCCATTAATGCTTCAGATGACATTTTGGGTTTGGGATTCACATCTCTGTACCCACCTGTACTGGGACACCTTGAAAAGGTCACTTCCTCTTTCTGGAAGCTCCAGCTCCACAATCTATAAATCTAGGATGAGGCTGCCAGCCACAGTTTCTGGGGAAGTTGATAGAGGACAAGTGAGGTAATGCCCAGGAAGTTCTCAGCAAGATACAGCTTCATAAAAGCCTATGGTCAGGCTTTTAGATTCAGGACACAACCCAGGCTCTTGGCTTGGCCAGCAGTGATGTAAAGACCAGTGGTGAGGTAACTGCCAAGGCTGGGAGGCGTCGTCAGTGAATGCCATGGTGCTCTGTTCCCCAGCCCTTCAAGCTGAGCATCTGTCTTTATGTCTAAAGTAGGTACAGGATCAAGGCCAGGCTTGACGAGACGATGGAGGCTTGTGAGCTAAATTCCCCACACTTAACGATAAAGCCCTTTATAAGACTTCCAGATGTTTCTAAATATATTCCTGAGATACAAGTAACCAGAAGCAACAGTAAGATGAAGTGGAAGCCATATGGTGTGATACTTAGGACTGGAGGCTCTGAAGGCAGACCACCTATGTTTGAAAACCAGCTCCACAGCTCAACCAGCTAATTAACAATGCCTCTGGGCCTCAGTTTTTCCTGTGTAAAATGGGAACCAATTATGATGCCTCTATGCAATGTTTTGAGGGGACTGCTCTAAAAAATCCACACGAAGAGTTTAACATAGTGCTTGGCACAGAGAAAATGCTTAATACATGGTACCTTTTATTATTATTGTTGTTGTTTTGTTTTAATCAAGTCCCTGTAGAGCTGCAAGCCCTTTCACTTGCTTAATACTAACGACAAACTTCTGTCTGGGAAGTACTTCCAAGCACATGATCTTATTCTCTCATTAGACAGCAGAGCAGGGACCTGATCCGAGACCAGCTAATGTTTCTTGTTCAAACTTCATCCCCAGCACCTAGGACAGTGCCTGGCACACTGCAGGCTTCCAACAACCACTTGTTGAACCAATGGATCTAGTGAGATCTATATAGGAACTCTTGGGCAGAGGTTATTACTGGTACCATTTTGCCAATAAGGAAATGGAGTGATCTGTCCCCAGCCTCCATCACTGTGAAGTCAGATTCCAACCTTCCTGACTCTAAATTTGACCCTCTTTCCACTACCTTCTGCTTCTTGGTGACTCCTCACATTCACTTAGCTCAGCAAGATGATGCAGGTAGCAGAGTGGAGTGGCAAGAACATGGGCTCTGGGGCCAGAGGGTGGTTCGAATCCCAGCTCTACTACTTCCCAGCTCTGTGACCACAGATGAGTTACTCAATCTCTCTGTGCCTCATCATCTTATCAGTAAAGTGGGGGTTAACAGTGCCTATACATCTTGTGGCGTAGATCTTATTGCCCAATTTACAGATTACAATTACACAGGTAGGCCTACTCACTCATATTTCTTTATGATAAAGACCCTAAATTTCTTGAAGGTGGGGACCATGTCCATTTATTTCACCAAAACCTGCCTAGAACCTATAAATGGGAACTATATTTATTGAGCATCTGCTTGGTCTCAGGTAAAACTCTAGGGACTTTACATATGCTATTTCATTTAATCCGGACATCAACTCTATGAAGCTGTTCTGTAAGTCTTATTTTACACATTGGACAAAAAACAAAACAAAATGAAACAAAATCCTGAGGTTCTGAGGTTAAGAAAGTTGTCTAAGCCTTCATGGCTGGTAAGTGATTCAAACTCAGGGCAGTTAACTTCAGAGGCTGTGCCTTCTCCTTACATCAAAATGCTTTTAAATGGAATCAATCCCTTTATATGGTGGCAGAAAGTAGGGGATGAGATCGATGGAAGGAAGTGGCCCCCAGATTTCCAGCTCTTTGGAAGGCCAAATCAAAGGCCACTGAAGGAAGCTTGATTGATGGTGGCCACAGAAGCCAGCGCATCAAGAGAACTTTATCTTGCCTGACCAGGATATGTCAAGGGGTGGGGCGGAAAGAGGGCAGCCATATTACACAATTATGATGACGCACAGACCTTTCTTGGGCCTAAAAGACTTCCCAAGTCCCGAGGGGAATAACATGAATACCTCATTGTACCCATGGAGGAGGAACCAACAAAGACTTCTTATCTTCCAGCTTCTTATGCCAGGATCAGAGTTATCTCTGACATTCTGGGCTGTTGTGAGTTCTCCTTTGGCTGTCTGGGCCTAGGAGAGCGGTTCCTTGTAGATGGCTCTTGGTCGCTATCCAATGTTTAACATGGCCAGTGCCTACTGGAGCTCCACCTCTGCCGTATCTGTGGTCTCCTTAAAGGCAACAGCCTTATAGTCTTCATTTCTGTGTCCCTTTGGCACAAAGTTTGCTGTAGATTTCAAACTCACATATTGCTGAACCAAAGCCCAAGAGTTTGGCCAAATACAAATGGCCAAAGCCCATGGGATGTTCTTGAAGTCTTCAACCTGGGCATCTCAGATTGGCACAGCCAGGTTGCTGGACAACAAGAGCTGGAGGTTAGTTTAAAGGTAGTGGGTAATGGCTTTCCTGAGGACACTCCGGACATAGAGGGACACTATAGGATCACAAGGCCAAGCCTAGTCAAAGCCTGGTTGAGAGAACAGAGGTGTACAGTGTGGAAACCAAGAACTGACAATTAGTCTAAAGGGCCAGAAGCCAGGATTGAGCTGAGCAAAGAGCCAAGACTCTAGAGGAGATGTCATCTGAGTGAGAAAAGGTCCAGAAATAAACGTAGATTGTCTAGGACTATTGCTGCCGTGGTCCGTGGGTGTATACAGAGTGGCTGAATGTGCTGCCTTAAAGGGCTTGAGCTGGGTGAACAGATGTAATCCCTTGCCTAGTGTCTGAATGTCAACAGCTTGGAGGCATCTTTTCACATAGGAGCAATCTGAAAAATCCCTGAGCCTTGATTAGGCCAGTGAATGGTGTATAGTGGATATATGTATATAAGATATATTTTGAGGAGTGTTTTTAGCCTATGGACCAACAACTCTCCCCTCCCACCATCTTAACTGCCCACCTTTATCTCCCCAGTGGCAGGGGATGGGTGGGGGTGGGAGAGAAAATGGGCACCTCTTGTTTTGTATAATATATTCCCAGCTATCCCAGCCTTTGTACGTATGACCAGGGGCAGGCAACGACCCAAGCCCAACCAAATCTATACCCTGGGCACTTGGAATTGGTGGAAGGAGAGAGGAGATTGCCAGACAATTACTCTGCGAGGCTGGCCTTGCAAGGGCAGCCATGCTTCATGGATCTGAAAAGTAGAGGAATCCTGTCTTCAAGGTAGGAAAAGGATAAGGTAGATGCACAGAGCAGGGCTGAAACTAGAGGTGATATTGTTTCCTGGTTCCAGACCCTTTCTGGACTTATTATTGCCTTTGGATGTCATGAGGTATTCCCTACAGGTCTTAGGTTAAATCTCTAAGCATACTTTCTAACATTGGTTTCTGCTATTTCTTATCCAAGAGTCCCACCTAATACTCCATGCATCCCCTCCATGGCCTTTTGACTCCTAACTCTCAAAATTGACTCTCAGGGTAAATATGGTCTTGAGTATCCATTCCACTTTCTTTCTAATGTGTCTGTCTGTTATGAAAGAATCAGGAAAAGCTAAAACTACATCCCTAGACTAATTCTTTAGAGCTGGGGTTTAAGTGTGGTTTGGGTTCTCCCTGATTACGTGCACCTGTGCAAGATTTGGGAGGCAGAAGTGGGGAAAGGCCACATTCCTGCGGCCTCTGCTCTGCCACTGGATTCTTCTGTGGAAGTGTTCACAGAGAACTCTGGTTCTGGTAACTCGTTTTGTGTATGTTGAGGGGCAGGACACCAAGGCATCTGCTTTCTGCAGGCTCTGGTATCAGATGAACTGGGTTCAAATCCCAAATCTGCCCCTTAGAGCTGTGAGACCCTGAGCAGGTTACTTAACTTCTCTGCATCCTGACCCAAAACCTGACCCAATTTCCCAACCAGAAAAATGAGGATAACGATGGTATCCATGTCACATAATTGTTATATAAGTTAGCTGAGATAATGAACATAAAGTCCTTTAGGAAGTGCCAGGCACATGGCAAATCCTCCATTAATGCTAGCTGTTATGACTATTACTATGATTAGCGGTTCAAACCCATAATGTCACAGTGGGAAGCAAAAAAAATTGTGTAAATCACCTAGCACAGGCTGGAACATTCCTATCTCCTTTCCAGCTTCCCTCCATATCTAGCCCTGGAATTGGTGGCTCTGGGAGTTCTGATTAGCTAAAGGGGGCTCTGTCTTATTCTTGACATAGTTGCTAATGATCAGAAAAAGAAGGCCAGACTCAGAAGCATCACCATCAGCTGACCCCCTTGCTGCCTCCCACGCTGGCTCATGAATCATGGTCAGCAGACCCTAGCAGCCAGAAGGGTCACTGGGTCCCCTAGCCCAGTGGTGAGTGGGGTGCTGCCAACATTTTCATCCCCATTATGAGCTAATAACTGGGGCTCCCACTCATGTCTAGGGCCTTACACCCCTCCAGCCTGCATCCTTATCTTGGTTTAGTGACACAGCAGAGAGCTGCAGTTGGCTGGCTTGAGGGCAGAAAATGGGACCAGGATGTGCAGAGACGGGGCAGAGGCCCAGAGGAAGGGAAGACAGAGGAAAAAGGCTCCTAGTCTGCAAGTCCTATTTGGTGGGTGGAGCAGGGGCCATACCTGGCAGGCTCTCCTAGAAGTGGACTTAGAACTCATCTAGTCCAACCCTTTAATTTTTTTTGTTATTTTAATTTTTAAATCTACTTTGCCAAAGTATAATTTACATGTGATAAAAGCATTGATTTTAAGTATTCAGGTCCATGAGTGTTGACAAATGGATGCACCCATGTAACTATTCTCACGATCAAGATATAGAACATTTCCATTACTCTTGGAGCACTTGGGTGGCTCAGTTGGTTATGCATCTGACTTGATCTCGGCTCAGATCATGATCTCAGATTGAGCCCCCCGTCCGGCTCTGCGCTGGGTGTGGAGCCTGCTTAAGTTTTTCTCTCTGCCCCTCCCTCCCTCCCTCTCTAATATAATAAACAAAAACAAATAAATAAAACAGAACATTTCCATTACCCTCAAATTCCATTGTGCCCCTTTTACAGTGCAGGCCCCCTATTAGTCAGCGTTCTCCAGAGAAACAGAACCAATAGGACACATACAGGTAGACATAAGAGGAGATTCATTACAGGAACTGGCTCATGCAGTTATGGAGGCAAGAACTCTCATAGCCTTCCACCTGCAAGCTGGAGGCATAGGACAGCCAATGGTGTAATTTAGCCCAAGTCCAAAGGCCTGAGAGCCTGGGGAGCTGATGGCGTGTGTGTCCCGATCCAAGTTTGGAAGTCCCAGAACCAGGAGTGCCAAAGAAGGAGGGCAGGAGAAGATGGATGTCCCAACTCAAGCAAAGAGAAAAAATTCGCCCTTCCTCTGTCTTTTTGTGCTATCTTCTCTGCTCAGTCTACTGATTCAAATGCTAATCTCTTCTAGAAAGATCCTCACAGACACACCCAGAAAGACTGTTTTACCAGCTATCTGGGCATCCCTTGGCCCAGTTGAGTTGACATGTAACATTAATCATCACAGACACCATACTCCAGGCCTTAAGCACTTACCTGTTTTTTTTGTTTTTTTTTTTTTTTTGCCACTACAGATTAGTTTTGTCTTTTCTAGAGTTTCATAAAAATAGAATTAAATAATTTGTACTTTTGCATCTGGCTTCTTTTGCTCAGCATAGTTTCTGAAACTCATTTATACTGTTGCTTGTATCAAGAGTTCACTCTCTTTTGTTACTGAGTAGTATTCTGTAGTATAGAATACTTACCCCTTCATTTTAATATTTCTCAACATTATTGGATATATGTGAAACATAGTGCTAATGATTTGTACAAATTTTCTAATAGTACTTCTAATAGTACTTGTCCCCACAACAATCTTATAAGGTAAGTACTATTAGTATGCTCTTTTCATGGGCAGGAAATCTGAGGCTCAAGAGAGATAATATAATTGTCCCCAAACACACAGTGAGTACAAGTTAGAACAAATATTTGAACCGGGGCAGTCTGACCCTAGAATCCATGTCCTGAGAATCATGCTCTACTGTCTCCCATTTTACAGACGGAGAAACAGAGGCAAGAATGGAAGCAGTATGATCAGCATAACACTGCAAGTCAGAAGCAGGATATTTAATATTTGGGGAATCCAAGGACCCAGATTTCCAGCTTATCATGTAGCCTCCTCTGAAGGAGGCTCACAAACCCAGCTGGCCCCTTTCTTACTGGGTTGAAGCCTATGCATTCTTCAATGCCAAACTGAAACATGTAGGGATTACCAGATGAGGGCCAGGCAATATGCTAGGCCCTTGTCACACCATTAAGCAAGCAGGCGCAGCTCTCTGAAAATAAGTCAATGGATGCAAAAAACCAGCTTTAGAAGCATAGAAAGAGAATCGAAAACAACAGTTCGGGGTTTTTGTGTACACCAAATTTGATAGGTGAGGGGGATTCAATGATGTTATAGAACCAAAAAGCCAGAGCTCCAGATCCAACTAAGATTTTAAGATTTTGTGTATTTATTTGACAGAGAGAGAGAGAAAGAGAGTGAGTGCACAAGCAGGGGGAACAGCAGAGGGAGAGGGAGAAGCAGGCTCCCCACTGAGCAGGGAGCCTGATGCAGGGTTTGATCCCAGGACCCCAGGATCATGACCTGACCCAAAGGCAGATGCTTAACCGACTGAGCCACCCAGGCACCCCCCAACTAATATTTTTATAGAGCAGTCATACTAGGTCAGCCCGGTCCTATATATTGTCATATTCATCACTCAAAGCAACCTCATGAGGTAGGTACTCTTAGTATTTTCCATTTTGCCAAAGAGGAAACTAAAGATAGAGGAGCTAAGTAATATGACTGAGAAAAGCCCTTTGAATCTTCTCTATACATGGTCTCATTGTTCCCAAATCCTTTTTGAAATGGGGTGAGAAAGCAAACCTATTCCTACCCAACTAAATAATTATGGCAGAGATGGTATTAATTATCAAACACCCCAGTGCTCCCCCACATTTCCCATCCTCCCTTGAAGTCAGGCTTGGGCTAATGGACTATGCGCAAAGGGGTTGGAACATCACTTCCAGGTGGAGGCAGTTAAGAGCTGATGTACCTCCTCCATCTTTCCCTTCTTTCCTGTTGTGATGACTGTGGAGGCCACGTGTTCCAGATGGTATAGCTACCAGATGGGGAGAACTGCTTGACCCACATCAGATATCACACGAGCAAGAAATTAGTCTTTATTGTGGTAAGCCACTGAGATGTCAAGGTTTTTGCCTGTTGTAGCATTTGAACATTAATTATCCTGACTAATACAGTAATGATAACCACAACTACTGACATTTATTTAATGTTTACTCTGTTCTAGGCATGGTGCGCTAAGCACTCTACATCTGACAATTCCTTAAATTTCTTACCTTTCTAGCTTACCTACAGCCGTAAGAGATATGCGGGCTACAGTGATCTCTGGATTTGTTAACAATGACCTATGAGGAAAAAGACTTTCCCTTGGAGGCAGAATTCTCAGGCCTAAGCTAAATTCCTTTACCAGAGATAATACAAACATCTGAACAAGACTGGAAAAAATGCCTGCTCTCTTGAGTGTGGACACTATGTCACTGAGTAGAATCCTCACTTCCTTCATTCAGGAGCAAGAAACACAGGGCTCAAATGGGAAATAGAAATTGAAAGGTCTTTAAACGTACTGGATGGGGAAGAAAGGGGCCCCATAAGAGACTTTCTCTCCCCCTCCCCATTGGTAAACGCAGAGTGCCAAAATGAAGCTCTTGCTGCATGATGATGAATACGAAGAAAGTTCTTTCTGAAATCTGATTCCTATAAAAATGAATCCCATTAAGTTATTCTGAATAGCTCATTCCCAATTGCCCTCAGGATTAAGCATGACATCCAGAGCCTCCAATTTAAGTTTATAAGTAGGGTTAGGCTTTGGAGGAGGGGACATGTAAGCTAGTATTAGTAAATGAATAGGAGTTTGTCAGCCAGAGAAGCAAAGACAGAGCGTTCCATGAAGAAGAGCAGGCAAGGCATGGGGTTATGGGAGGGCTTGGCATGTTTAGAGACTGTCAGAGAACTCAGTGTGGCTGGAACATGAGGTATGACAGAGGCGAGGCTGGAGTCTTAGGCGGCAACTGCACCGCGGGGGAGGCTGAACCTGGTCCAGTACAGCCTTTAACCTTCAAGGTGAGTGGGTCTAATTCTGGATTCAGTGAGGAGCCCGCTCACCCGCAGATACAAGCCCAACCTTCCAATCTTTCTCAGGTAGTAAAGTTGATATTTTCATTCCCATCTGCTCATTCTTTTTCCTTATTCCTTCATTACTTCTGAATTTGGTCAGGAAAGAAGGGTGTTACTTTCTGCGTCCCTTCAGAGACCCCAACAAAAGGTACCACTTCCAACTCCCTATTACAGATGAAGAAACCAAGGCTCAGAGCATCGAGGTCTGAACCTGGTTATACCCAGGACTGCTAGTCACCTGGTACACGCAGGGATGGCTGAACTGGCTGTTCAATTATTCAGATGTTTCTGTAGCGGTTGTTAATTAGCTACCACTCTGACTACCTCCTCTCCACTCCCATCCCATGGTCCAAACACTAAAGGGACCCCAGGCACAGCAGAGCTTGCTGACTTTTCAGCTGACTGGTCAATTCCTGGGCCATGGCAGCTGTTAAATATTTTGAGCATCACCCCTGGTTACATGGCTGGTGGATGTCAAAGGTAGAGTTTGAACCCCGGCCCAGCTGGTTTTAATGCCTGTACTCTTTCACGCTATGAGCCACTTCATACCCAGATCATGTGGGAACAATCCTGCCACCTGCGGCACATGCTAGGCCACCACAGGGCCTAGGGTTCAGCTTCGGAAGACATCCACTGGGAGAGACATGAAAGACCTGGGATTTGTCTAGGAGAGAGTGAGACTGAAGGGGGACTTGAAACCGTATCATATAAAGTGGCAGAACTGGGGAGGTCAGCTGAGAGAAGAGATTTCCAGGGACCTGGAGGACTGTCTTCATATATTTAAGGGCAACTATTTCAAAGAGGGATGGAATTTGCACCAATGGGTAGAATTACCAGCCAATCCAGTCCTCATGGGTTCACTGGGTAAACAGTTTCCACACCCCTTTATGCTGGTGTTAAATCAGGTTGGGGGGAGGGTACAATGTGGAAAATAATTAAGAGGTTGTCACTAGTAGGGGAGACAGACATGTAAACAGAAGTGCGGGAGAAATTCGGAGAATGGAATCCTGAAACCCTGAAGCCCTTTGGGGAGCTGGCAAGGCTCTTGGAGACGGGTTTTGGTCAGAGTCAGAGAATGGGTAGGAGGTTGTCAGTCAGAGAAGGGAAGAGGGAGGGAATAGCACACGCAGAGTAATGGCCCTGGAAAACAGTGCAACATTTACAAATGAGACCTGGATTGTGGCTGGATTCTAAGGCTTGTGGGAGAGGGGTGCAACTGGAGAAAATGTGAAGGGGTTTTAGGAATGTGGACATAGTCCCAAGGGCAATGAGTGAAGAGCAGGATGTGACAAATTCTTGTCATTGAAAGTACTCGAGGGCCGATGGGTGGGGGGCTTTGAAGGGAGGTTAGCAAACAGAACCCAGTAACCAAAGTGGTCAGATGAGATGACCTGGATAATCCACTGCAACCTTGGGCTTTCCTGAGTGCCAAAGATAACGGTCCTGCAGAGGGGCAGTGAAGGATGGAAGGAGAAGTTTTGGGACCCACTCAAGTGGGTGCTGTAAATAAATGTTCCCATTTAGGCTTCAGCTAACTTTATTTCCAGGTGGCTGAGAACAAAGGAGACTCTGGCTCTCTATTCTGGGCATCAAGAATAGGTTCCAAATGTCTTTCACCAAAACACTGGGCAGCAGGGGTGTGGAGAAGAGGTGACAATGATGGGCTAGTATACACGTGGGAACTGTTCTTTGCATTTTATATTGGTCAACTCATTCAGCCCCCACACTGAAATTGTACCTACTTTACAGATGAGGAAACTGAGGCACGGGGAGGTTATGCAACTTGCAGAAAGTACCAGAGCTTGGATTCAAACCCAAGGATTCCAACTCTAGAGCTCAGTTCTTAACCATCATACCAGCATAGCGTGTGCCCTTACCTTGGGGGACAAGCTTTTATCTTTTATTATTAAAGAGAACTCTCAGCATTAGTACAGACCTTTATTTGTCAACAGATAAATTAGCAGGAGACAGTATTCACCTTATGGGTGGATTTCTCCCAGGGTCCCTTTATGGAACATCTTCCCCAAGGTCTGCTATTGACCAGATTATAACAATGTCCCTAACCAAAGGGCTCCAAACTCTTGTTAGATAAATAAGATAAAGCAAACATGAAGTTAGTTTTTTAAACTACATAATTATCTTGCTAGTTTAAAACTTCCCATTTTACCAGACAGAAATTAAAGCTCTAGGCACTTGGCCGTACATCCCACAATAGCTCCCAGGCCTCGGCTTGGGCTCTCATGGGGTCTTACCGAGGCTTTCAGGAAAGCAGTGCACAGAAGGGCAGAAGACCTGAATAAAGTCAAACTGCCTGGCTATCTCAGCAGTTAAGGCAAAGGAAGAAAGGTCAGGAGGGTGGGAAGGGATGTGATAACTGTCACCATGGAAGCTGTTGTTTGAATGCTACTCCTGGGCCAAGCAGAGACATGTTCTATGAAGGCACAGAGGCTCAGAGAACAGCAAGCCACCCACGGTCCCCCAGTAAGGAAGCAGGTGAGCTGGGATTGGAATATAGCTCTACCTGAGTCCAAAGCCCATTTCACCTCCTTGGGCTGATTTTCTCATCTGCAAAATAAGCAGTCTACATTATTGACAACTCTCCCAGAATGCACTGTGTGCTTGAAGATATTTCATCTACTCATGACATTAATCACAACGCTAATCACAAAAACAGCTAACAGTGAAAAGTTCCAGGTCCCTGGAAGTGTTCTAAGCATTTGGTAAGTATCAGTTCATTAAATCCTCACAAGGACCCTGTGAAATATGATAACTTCCATTATAGAGGAGGAATCAGAGACATTAAGTAACTTAACCCAAAGTAACACAGCTATTTGCCTATTAAATAATAATGAATAATTGCAAGTCAATAAAATGCTTTGGATTAATCAAAGACCTCTACAATTATCCATCAGCTGATCAATATGAGATAATCAGTATTTTTAATGCTGGCTATTTTAGTAACCCCCCGCGTGAGTATAATGGTATGACTCTCACGTGGCTTTGGGAAATATAGGAAATTACTGACGGATTCCTATGGTACTGGTGGGAGGTGTGGTGGGGCTGGGGCCCACGTTGGAAGTCTCAGTGGTCTAATGCTTAATATTCTGGCTCTGATTCTGAACAATCTTATCAGCAGGACAGGACTTAATGAACAATCTTTGGCCTCTGCGGATGACCCTGAGCCATCCTGGTGCCCCAAGCCAGCTAGTAATCTGGTTCCCCTTCTAACCAGGGGCAGTGCACACAGGGAAGCAAGATTGAAGGTAGAGGAAAAGGAAGGAGCATTAGGAGAAGAAAGGGACAGAGGAGAGAGGCTGACGGCGGAGCCAGCCATTGCTGCTGGCTGCTGCCAACCTATTTGGGAAGATGTAAATCTCATGGGTTCCATGAATTTCACCAAAGTGTTTATATGTTTGAAAATGAGAGCTGCAGAGATAAACTACTTTCCCACCTCAGGCAAACAGAGGGCTGTCAACATCTCTAGGTTTCGGGTGACAACAGTCTTTAGCTACCCCGCATCATGGGTTCCAGTGAGCACAGGTGAACTTGAAGGCCCACCTGGGCTGTCAACCTTTACTACCCCTGCCCTGTTCCTTCCCTCTTGGAGACTGAGCAACCTGATGCACCCCCCCTGGGGGGACACTGAGTTGGTCTTCCTGGGGTCCAAACCTCCCCTTTGGGGCCCCTTTTCTACTAGGTGGCATCCAGAGGCAGTAGGTATCATGAAAAACCCAGCTCTGAGGTAAGACATACAGAGACTGGAATCCTAACTCACTAGCTAGGATCTTGAATTGTGTGGTCTTGAGCACCACCAGTTGTGTGATCTTGAGCAAGTGAACTTCTCAGAGAGAAAAGGATATACTTTGCCAGTTTGGTGAAGGGATTATTAATGAGGTGACCCGTTTTGTTTCCTCCCAGGCCACTCCTTCCTCTTACTCTCTCTCCTCTGTGCAAACCTGCTGTCAGAGAGTGGCTTGTATATTACCTGCCCTCAGAAGTTAGGGAGCAACAAAGCCCAGATACTACCTCCTCTCCTTTTAATATGGAGCAAGCAACTCTATGAACATGTTTATAAGAAGTCTAAGTAAATCTCTTTCCGTCTTCAGGGTCTCATCTTTCCCTTCTAAATGTGGAAATGGGTACCAGACCTAGCTGCTTCCTGAAATCATTCTGAGTTTGAGAGTATGAGCACTCCCAGCAGCCCCCGTCCATGCTAAATGGTAATAGAACAACCACCATGGGAAACCATTGATCTGTAACAGCTGCCTCCTCCATCTCTACTTACTGAACGCCTAGCCCTTGATACGCAGGACTGTGTGAGCTACCGAGGGAGGTAAAATGCCATGTAATAACAGCTACAAGTCAGATCCCTGATTCATGGAGGGCTTGCTGTGTGCCCGCTGTGCTAAACTCTTCATCTATTCAATTTTCAGAATCCAATCCGGCTTTCATGATGCCCATTTTGTAGGTTACGTCATTGCCCAGGCACATGACTAGTAAGTAGAGAAGGTCAAACCCCAGCCTGGATCTAGCTGACCTGAAAGTCCACACTTTCCCCCACTGCTCTGTGGGGAGTGCCTCCCTGTCAGCACTGTCAACAAGAAGTGACAGCTCCCTGTGTCCGTGAGGAAACAAGGTGTCAGCAGAAAACAGTCCGAGGACAAACAACAACAATGGGAATAGCAGTAACGATGGTGATGGGCTGGCTACTGCTTGTGCCAAAGGGAGGCAGTCTGGGGGAGGACTGCTGGGCATATAGATCAACAGAGAGCTGGAGGGAGCAGAGAGCAGGTGTGCTGTGGGACCTGGGCTTGTCCAGGAAGACTTACTGGAAGGTGGAGGAAGGGACCAGTGTGCACCGAGTGCCCAGCACCTGCCACACTCTGCACTAGGTATTTTATTTTATTTTTTAAAGATTTTATTTGTTTATCTGAGAGAGGGAAAGATTGAGAGAATGAGTGGGAGGAGACGCAGAGGGAGAAGCAGACACCCTGTGGAGCAGGGAGTCCAAAGTAGGACTTGATCCCAGGACCCTGGGATCATGACCTGAGCTAAAGGCAGACGCTTAACCGACTGAGTCACCCAGGGACCCTACAGTAGGTATTTTAGAGAAGTGACTGCTATAGTCACTCTAGGAAGGAAGAATGATGGTTCTCATCAGACAGGTAAGCAATTAAGAGCCAGGGAAGGACATGGGAGGATCCAGGATTGGAACCAGTTGGCGTGGATGAGGGGCACCTTGGATTCTATTCTTTTTCCTCTAAACCCCAAGCTCCCAGTGCCCATCTCCCCATCCAGAGCAGATGGACAGCATGGACTTTGCTTTTTACAAATATTGATTTCCATTCCCCTTGCTTAGGCCAGCTGTGAAGACACCGCCTTTTCCTGCAAACCACTGCACATCTGGAGGGGTGGACTCCACCCTTCCTCAAACCAGAAGTTGGCAGAGGGTCTGGAAGGGGGACTGTTGCTGACTGATGCCTCCTGTTTGTCTCTTCTATGGAGCTCTTCTTTCCTTTCTTGCCAAGAGAATGTGCAGCTTTGGGCAGGGGTTTTGTCAGATTTCTTGGCAGCTTCCCCTCCCACTGGCCCAGGAACTGGAGGCTGGGAACCCAGAGAGGTCTGCAAAAGGCAGCCACTGTGCAGCCCTGGGCTAGTCAGAGCAAAGCTATGTGTGTGTCCGAGTACCCGCATAGCCTTCCTGTGGAGGGGAAGGGACAGGGAGGAGAGAAAAGAGAGACAGAGAGAGACAGACATATACACACACATCAGAGAAAGAACGACAGAGATGGAGCAGAGAGAGATGGAAAAAAAGAAAAAAACCAGAAACAGAGACACACAGAGAGAAAAGAGATAGAAAGAGAAGGGATGAAGAGAGTAGAGGAAAGAGACAGAGAGGGAGACAGAGACAGGGCAGAGAGAGGGAAAGACAGACAGAAGGGAAGGAGGAGAGAATAGGAAAGAAAGAGAGAGAGACAGAGAGAGACAGAGAGAGAAATACTGGAGAGAGAGCTGAGAGAGACACAGAGATAGAGGGACAAATACTGGAGAGAGAGCTGAGAGAGACACAGAGATAGAGGGACAGCGAGCTATGGAGAGAGGGACGAGGATGACAGACAGGACCAAAAGGCAGAAAGAACAGAACCAGTCCAGAGACCACACTCAGCCACATGCCAACCAGTGATTTCTGCCTCCTAGAAGGTAATGTTATAAAAGAATAAGAAAGGAGAAAAGAGGAGAGCACAAGGAAATAGTCACAAACAACTTCCTAGTAATAAAATGGACTTAGCAGTTTGCAGTCGAATCATGATGTTGACTAAGGGTTCCCTAACTTCTGAAGTCAATTTCGCAGTTCCACATCACACATCCAGCCTCAGTTTCCTTATCTGTAAAAAATGTTCAGTGATGGTGGCTTCAGCTGGAGGACTCAGAGGTATATGATAGGCTGTGTAAACTGTAAAGTGCTGGGCAAGGACAATAAGCAGAAGAAAAGGGAGCTCTAAGAATCCCCCTCTGGATTTATTTTCAAGACCAGTTGTTGTCCTTTTCCAGGGAGTTGGTATGATTGGAAATGGATGCTCAAGGAGAGACACCGATCTTCACATAAAAGCTGCCCAATATGTCCTGCAGACCTAGATAGGTGACCTGAAAGCCATGTCAGCTCTCTGGGCCTCTTTATAATGACAGCTGCATGAAATAATATTTTAAAGCCTCCTCTAGCTTAGAGTGTTGACAAATCTGTCACCACCAAGGCGAGGAAGAGCTAGTGTAGTGAAGGCTTCACTCATGACTGGGTGGGGGGTCTGGCTCCTGTCACATGACCCCTCCTCCAGGAAACCTTCTCTGGTTCTCCCACATCATGGACAGTGCCTTCCTCTGGGCTCCTGGTCACAGTGCTACCCTATCCTATTGTCTTCGTCTGTGATATGACTGTTTCCCCACTAGACTAAGCTTCTGAAGGCAGAGACCATCCTGCTCAGCCCCTGGATCCTCAGGGCCCAGGGCCCGGCACAGAGCGGACACTCAATGGTTGCTTGTGGATATGAATGAGACTCAACTGCCAGCCCACATTCCTTCTCATTAGGCCAGATATTTTCAAGGAGGAAGGGCTGGGGCCAAGCTTAGCTGCCGGAGGCTTTGGAAGCAACCTTTGGACAATTTGTGCTGTGCTCTGAATCCTTTCTGGGAGCCAACCGAGATTCCAAGGCAGCTGAGAGCCAAAAAGGGTGGGAGGTAGACTTGCTGGCTAGGGAGAGCCTGGGTGGGGTGGGGGACAAGGAAGAAAAACCATCTTAACACAATAGCTAACATTTCTCCAGCATTTTACGCTTTACATAATATTTCCACATCCACTATTTTGTTTAAACCTCATGGGAATCCTAAGGCTAAGTAGGGCAGGTTCTAATATCACCACTTCTTTTTTCTGATGAGTAGAAAAGGCTGAGAGGTGAGGTGGCCACACAGCCAGATCTAAAGTTGGATCTTTGGACTCTGGATCCAGTGTTCTTCTAAGACCAACATACAGGTGGGAGATGATATCTGAGAGAGCTCTAGATTATATTCCTGTTCACTTGGCTTAATGAATTGCTCAGTTTTTCTTAACCCATGTGTACTAAAAGTGGTTATAAGTGGGTTTGTCACTGATGGAAGATTGCTAAAGTGCTTTGTTACAAGCATGTTATCAACACTATCTCATTTAATCTGATCTGTGACCCTATGAGATAGGTTCTACTATTAACCTCATTCTACAGATGAGGAAAGGGATGCTCAGAAGGAATGAGGAACCAAATGAAGACCATACAGCCAGTGAGTAGCGTAGATTTGAACCCAAGAACTCAGATTCTAGAGCCTAAGCTCTTAATCACCTATCATACTGCTAAGATTTAATCCTCAGCACCTAAGCAGGAATCATGCAGTAAGTAGCTAGCTCCAAGAGCCCAGGAACCATTGTCAGAGGAGAGGCATGTTGCTGGCTCTGTTTCCCCAGACATGGAGACTGACCTATTCTGGACTTGCTCTGGTTACTGATTCCTGTGATTCTTCCTGGGGCCTTGGGAAGGGTGAGGGGTACAGTGGCCACAGTTTGCAGAGCTGGGACAGCACAAAGCTAACAGGTGCAAGAAAGAAGCAACAGCCTGGGCCCATCACCAGGAGTCAACCAGCCTGGCCACTGCCTTGCATCCTGGGCATTGTGGTACAGTGGAAAGAGCTTAATGTTGGAGTCAAAGCCAGGTTCCAATCCAGCTCTTAAACTTAGCAGCTGGATGAACTTGGGCAAGGTGGATAAACTTACTGACCCCTGGTTTCCCATTTGTAAAAAGGGATAATATGGGTCTCATAATATGGAGATTAAATAGAACAAACCTTATTCAAGAGAGGGTGACAAAGGAGAAAGAGCATGGGGCTTGGGGTTAGACAGCTCTGGTTTCAAATGCTGGTTCTGCCAGTGATAAGGTGTGTCACCTTGGGCAAATGACATCTTCTCTGAGCTTCAGTTTTCTCATCGAAAAAACAAGGCCAACAGCAACTACCTTTGAAAGATCTGCTGTAAAAAAAAAGGAACTAATGGGGGTACAACCATTGTTCACTGAGGAGCATCTAACATCAATAGTAATAAAGTAGATTCCCGTTCTCCCTTCCTTGGAGTGGGGAGTAGGTGTATCCATTCACTCACTCATTGATTCAGGCATCCAACATTTAGGAATGCTTTCTATACTACAGCCCCTGGGCTTATTCCTGGGGATACCAAAATGAGCCCCGGGGCTCACTAACTTTCCAGGGGGGACCGACTGCCATCTAGATATAATCATGATACAACTTGGAAGGTGCTTAGACTGTCTGAGCTGTGTGCAAAGTACCCTTGCCAAGCGAGGAACAGAGCAGCTGTGGGCAAGCAGAACTAGGCCATATCCTCCACTAGCACAGAGGCGGCCCCTAGATGGCATGGGGCCACCTCAGATGGAACATTAGTAGCCTCTGCTCTTTGGCTCAGATGGAACACTTACAGCTCCTGTCTCCCTTGGCCCTCCTGATCCATCCCATGGCATTGTTCTGGCTTAGTGGATGACCAGAATTCTATTATGGTGACACTCTTGGGTTCCCTTTCCTGGGCTTCCCTGAACTGTGGTTTATTGAAACCTCTGGGACATTTTGCCCTCTCTCCCTAATTCCGTCTCTGAATAACTGTCCCTGCTTATCTTTCTTGGACTATGTCACTTTAGCTTAATCTAAAGATCCCTGCTTTGCAATACTAGGCCTAACCCCAACATAGCCTCTCTCTGGAAAGCTTTAATTTGGTAGGGTTTGAAACTTGGTTGGAGACAGGAGCAAAGTGACTGGTCCCAGGTCAAACTTGGGATGTCAAGCTTTTCTGGAGGGCAACTAGTCAGGGCCAAATAGGCATCTGTTTGAATGAGAGTCTGAGGACTTCACTAAGCGCAATGAAAATCAATACACACAAATGAGTTCAAGGCAATGAACCAGGATCAGAGGAGCTGGGAATGGAGTCAATAGGCTGAGTGGTACCTTTCACAAACTCATTCTTTAAACACTTACCATGTGCTGGCTTTGTTCTAGGTGCTGGGGGTACAGTGATGAAGAAGGTAGATGAGATGGGAGAGAAATAATAGACATATAAATATGTCATTATATAGTGTGTTAGTGGGGATACAAACTACAGAGAAAACTAAAGCAGAGAAAGGCGATAGAAAATGCCATGGATTGGGATGATAGCAAGTTAAAATAGTGTGGCCGGGAAAGGTCTTGAGAAAGTGACAGTTGAATTAAAATCTGAACTATGTGAGGGACAGAGACACATGGATATCTGGGAGAAGATCATTCCAGGTAGGGGAGAACAGGGCCATGGCCCTGAAATTAGAGCACATCTCTTGTGTTCAAACTACAGCTGGTATCTGGACTCCTACTGCTCTAAATCCTTTTCACATAGTGGGGATGAGGTCAGAGAAATGACAGAATGGTGTAGAAATAACAGGAGGTGTAGGCGGTAGGGCCTGGCTCTATGTGAGATGGGAGCCACTGGGGGTTTGGAGCAGTGGAAGGGTGAACCCACATTTGTCAGAGCCATTCAGCTCGGCTGAGAATATACTGAAAGTCAGCAAGGGCAGAAGCAGAAAAACCAGTTAGAAGGGGACTGCAATAGCCAGGTGAGAGATGGTAGGATTCTGGATTCTGGATATATTTTGACAGTAAGGATTATAGATTTTTCTGATGGATTCGATTAGGAGGGAGAAGGCTTAGTGAGAGAAGGAGCACTTGAAAACTCTAAGGTTTCAGGTCAAAGAGTTGCTTAAGTTAGATGGGGGAATGCTGAGGGGAAGTGGATTTGGGGGAGAAGATCAGGAGTTCAGTTTTGGACATGTGAACTTGAATGCCTGGTGGATGTCCTGAGGAGACATCCAATGCATAACAGTCTTGGATACATGAGTCTTGTGTTCCAGTTTTTAGAATCATGACACTAGGTGAGGTCGACAAAGGAGTAAAGGTGTGGGTACAGGTAGAGAAGAGAGGAGGACAAGCACTGAGCCCTGACCCCAGGCGCCAGACTCCAGACAGTGTGAAAGAATGAGTAAAGGAGACCAAGAAGGAAGAGCCAGGGAGGCAAGAGGTAAACATGGTGAGTGTCCAAAAGACACTTATTGTAAGCACGAAGAAGTCCAAAAACTTAACAGTAAGCAAACAAACAACCTAATAAAAAAATGGGCCAAAGACTGTAACAGACACTTTACCAAAAAAGACAGGTGGCAAATAAACATATGAAAAGATGCTCCACATTATATGTCATCAAGAAAATGCACTTAAAACAACAATGAAATATCACTACACACTTATTGGAATGGTGGGACTCTGGAACACTGACACCGCCAAATGCTGACGAGGATGTGGAGCAACAGGAACGCTCATTCATAGCTGATGGGAATGCAAAATTGTACGGCCACTCTGGAAGACAGTTTGGGGGTTTCTTACAAAAGTAAACATAGTCTCACCATGTGATCCAGCAATCATGCTCCTTGGTATTTACCCAAAGGAGTTGAAAGCCTATGTCTACCCCCAAACCTGCACAGATAGCAGCTTTATTTATACTGGCTGTACACTGAGTGCCAGGCTTGTCCCTCAGCCACTCTGGGGCTGCTGTTTCTAGGTCACTGACTCAGTTTAGAACGTTCCTTCCCCTTTCCTCACCAAGAAGTGGTCCTCTTCACTTCCAGAATGTTGCTCAGTTATGAGCTCCCCTCCATGGTGCCACTTCTGATTGGTCTCCTGTATCTTTGGATCCAGCCTCCCTCTAGTTTCCTGAGGACAAGGGTGTGGGTCTGAACTGCCTGAGCACAGTTCCTTAGGTTTCTTTATGTGCCGACCTTTTTCTTTCTTTAGTGCCTCTAACTCTACCTCAGTAAATTACAAAAACCACCTCTACTAATGCTGTTGTTGTTGCTGCCACTACTACTATGACTGCCACCACCACTAGTGCTACTGCTACTACCACCACCACCATCACTGCTACTACTACTACTACCACCATCACTACTACTACTACCACCACCATCACTGCTACTACTACTACTACCACCACCACTACTGCCACCACCACCATCACTGCTACTACTACTACTACTACCACCACCATCACTGCTACTACTACTACCACCATCACTGTTACTACTACTACTACCACCATCACTGCTATTACTACTACTACCACCATTACTGCTACTACTAATACCATTACCACTACTGCTACTGCTACTACCACCACCATTACTGTTACTACTACTACCACCATCACTACTGCTACTACTACCACCATCACTGTTACTACTACTACTACCACCATCACTACTGCTACTACTACCATCACTGCTACTACTATTACTACCACCATCACTGTTACTACTGCTACTACCTCCATCACTACTGCTACTACTAGTACCACCATCACTGCTACTACTAATACCATTACCACTACTGCTACTGCTGCTGCTACTACCACCGTTACTGTTACTACTACTGCTACTACCACCATCACTACTGCTACTACTACTACCATCACTGCTACTACTATTACTACCACCATCACTACTGCTACTACTACCATCACTGTTACTACTACTACCACCACCATCACTACTGCTACTACTACCACCATCACTACTACTACTACTACCACCATCACTACTACTACTACTACCACCATCACTACTGCTACTACTACCACCATCACTGTTGCTACTACTACTACCACCATCACTACTGCTACTACTACCACCATCACTGTTACTACTACTACTACCACCATCACTACTGCTACTACTACTACCACCATCACTGTTACTACTACTACTGACCATCACTACTGCTAATACTACTACCACCATCACTGTTACTACTACTGACCATCACTACTGCTAATACTACCACCATCACTGCTACTACTATTACTACCACCATTACTGCTGCTACTATTACTACTACTACTACTACTACTACTACTACCACCACCTGTCTTTTTGCTGCATGCTTACCATGTGCCCCTCTGCTATCCCTTTCCAGGCCTCCTCTCAATCCTCACAGCAACCTTCAGAAGGGCCCTATTATTCCTATCTTACAGACAACCCAGCAGTCTGTACCTTTGCCCAATCATTGATATTCTCTCTGGAGTCCTGCCTCCTTTGTCAGTCTTTTCCGCATCCAGGACAGGCTCTGAGACAGAGATGGCACGGGCATAGCTGAAGTGCCAGGGGTGGTGGAGGCCACGTTTTGCCACAGGGAGTGCATGAGCTAGCTTTGCTGACAGAGGAGTAGAGGGGGGAGCAGACAAATGAAGGGAGGTGAGTCAAAGCCCCAGGACTCATCAAGGGAGTTGAGGACTCTGGGGAAAGTCATGGCCTCCCCCAGAATCAGGGCCGTTTAAGCCATGAGAAGAGTCAGGGGTTGGCCCTGAACAACACGGATTTCCTTATGGTGGTGAGCCTAGTCCCAGAACCTCCAGCTGAGGTCAACAGGAGCCTCTGGAGCCCTGAGTAAGACATGCTACAGAAGGCAGTACTGAGCCCTCCCCTCTCCACTGCAAACCAAATATTAGAGCCGGGCACGGTCAATAGATCAGAGTGCACGGAAGGGTGAAAGATTATGGGTCCTGTGTGTCTGTGACATTCAAGTCAGGCAGGCGGGTGCTTCTTCTGAGTCCTGGGACCAACCCCAGGGGTTGGTATTTGATCACATCCAGAAATTCCCGATTCCTGACTCAGGCTGTCTCCAGAGGAGCTTTTGGAAGACCCTGAATGCCCTGTGACAGTGACTCATGGGAAGCTTCCTGGGGAAAGGGTCTTGAAGAGGGCTGGCTCCACCTCAGGAAGGGCCTTAGGCACAGTCAGACTCCCCAGCAGGGGCTTATCCCTGGTGACCTTGGGGCCCACCAGACACTTTATTGCCCCTACTGCTTACTAAGAAAGTCTGAATCACTGGCATCCAAGGTCCTCACCACCTTACCATTCTCACCAACAATGTTATGCTCTATGATCCCAACTTCAAAGACATCTTTTTTTTTTTTTTAAAGATTTTATTTATTTATTTGACAGAGAAAGACACAGTGAGAGAGGGAACACAAGCAGAGGGAGTGGGAGAGGGAGAAGCAGGCTTCCTGTGGAGCAGGGAGCCCGATGTGGGGCTCGATCCCAGGACCCTGGGACCATGACCTGAGCCGAAGGCAGACACTTAATGACTGAGCCACCCAGGTGCCCCTTCAAAGACATCTTTATTCTTGAGCATCTACTTTATGCCGGACACTTCATGGGTACGGTGTCCTTTATCCATTCAGCAAACACAGACTGAGGGATCACCTGGGCCAGGCATTGTTCTAGGCCTTGGGCAAATAAGAGAGACAGGGCACCTCTCCTCACAGAGCTTACACTCTGATGAGGAATCATCCCCATTTTACAGATGAGAAACTGAGGCTCAGAGAAGTAATGGGCCGCAGAGCAGTGACTTGAACACAGGCATGTCTAACTCCAACACAGTTCTTTCCATCCCTACGCTTTCCTGCAATCACCTGAAGCCCCCAGACCATGGTGGTCAGCCATGCCTCCAGGCCTTTGCAGGAGCTGCTCCCTCTGCCTGGAATGGCCTCCTCACTTCTTCTCCAACCAGCTGATCCCCTATAGTTCCTCCAGGTTCTTCTCAACCTCACCTCCTCTAGGAAGCCTTTTCCACCCTCTCCTCCCTGGGCTGGCAAAGGTGCCCCTCCCACTCCCAGACACCTCAGGTCCACATCCATGCCTGCAGTCACTCATGCCCTTCTTTGACTATTGGTTTCCACTGGAAGGTGGGTCCCTGTGGGCAGCAGTGTGTCCCCTCAGGTCTGAGTCATCAATGTCCAATGTGATATAGGGTCAGAGGCCCAGGGCCTGTTGGTTCAACCTCCCCTTTGTCCTAAGATGCTTCCCCAGGGCATGGCGTAGCTGGCAAACCACTCCCTTGGGAGAAAGTTTTGATGCCTGTTGAGGTTAAGTGACTTCTGGAAGAGCTGGCTTGAATCACTCGCACCTCCCCGGGAACAAGTCTTCCAGAGCTGGCTTGGGAAAGGAGGAGACCCCATCTGAAAGTCTTGCTGCCAAGGATGCCCTATAGGGCACACTGTGGGAGAGGGGCTGTTCGTGGCAGGTGCCTATGTTTCCTTCCCTACACCTTGGTTGTCCTCCCAGTCCTGGACTAGTGAACATTCCCAAAGCCATTGAGCCATCCTCTGCTGCCACAGGCCTCCTGCCATGTGAAGACTCCAGCCCTGTCTTAGCTCCTCTACCTGGATCCCCCTTCCCTCACTTGGATCTACATTATGAATTCCAGCAAGTTCTCAAAGATTCTCTGAGCATACCATACAGTTTTACACCTTGATGCCTTTGCACCCTGAGCACTGGCTGAAAGGCAGGTGAGAGTCTCCATTTCCCATCAGTCAAGACCTTGTCCAGAATCTTCAGGCTGAGAAACTACTTTCCTCCGCTTTTCCCAGTGGGTGGGGTCTTGGGCCAGGGCCAGAGGGATTCCAGAAATTCTCCCTATCTTAGTCATTTTTCTCCCCATGGACCCCACAGCTGGTCAGAGAGGGAAGTGGAAACTCCCTAGTGTGGGGGGACTTCTAACCTTTGCTCTCCATGCGAGGACAAGGTGGAGACTCAGCACGACTCCACTTCCTTCCTTCTTCAGCCCTGTCATGGGACAGGAGAGCAGGGCAGGGGGCAGAGGTTGGGAACTGATCTGGGGAGTTTGAGGAAGCTGCAGAGGTTGGAGGAAGGGAAATGACATGTAACATTTACAGAGAACTACTGAGCTCCAACACCCTTTGCAGACTTTATTTGTCACACCCCAAAATGCCATCGCAATTCCCAAAAAGTAAGACCATTCTAATTCCCATTTTACTGAGGCTAAAATTAAAAGTCAGAGAAATAAAATGCCATATGTCATTTCGGCATTTCCCAAAGGTGGCATATCCAGGTTCAAACCGGGTGGATGCTCTTATCACTTTCCCACCACCCTGCCTCCAGACCCACTGTATTGATCCACTTTTCCAGAAGCATAAGGAATCTTGAGAGCCCTCAAAGACTGATCCTGGAACCATGGAATGTTACACCACAAGATCACCTCATTCTGGTTCAAGGCGCTCCCTCTATCGTGTAGGAACAAAGGGAGGTTTTGCCCAGTTTCATCTTCAGGAACTGTCAGAACCAAGATTCAAACTCATGTCTTTTGACACCAATCTCTGCCCTTTCCATTCAGTTATTTACTTTAAATACAAACAGCTTTCGTGGCTGGGTAATCATGCCCAAGTATACTCCAAGTCCTGGAAGCACAGCTTCCACTCTGTTTCAACGGAGTGACAGAGCAATGAGGAAGAGCTCATCGCCCCAGGTGACCCTTCTCTTACTACAGCGCCCCACCCCCACCTTCTCACACTCATGCTCCTTTCTTTCACAAATATCGTGTAATGCCCTTATACTATGTTGAAATGAAATTCCTGGTTAACCTACATGCACAATAAAAAAAAATTAATAGGGTGCCCTGAATGTAATATAAAAGAGGATCAAGTAGAAGTAGTTTTTAATAAAAACTAAATAAAAATAATTTATAATAAAATATCGTATTTCCACTTATAAACACTTGCCCATGACTACACTAGAAGACATAATGAAATAGTCTGATGCCTGCATTTATGCATAAAACAACCATGAACTTAACATCTACAAATGTGGACTGATTTGGATTTTTCATTAGCAACTTCAAAGGCCCGGAGTGGGGTTGCCATTGGTGATATGATTTGTTGAAACAACTCTTGTTAAGGTTCCAAGAACACAAAGTGGAATCTGCCCTGAATTTACATGGTGGTTGCATTTAGGGGGAGTGGGTATATATTAAAACTGCTCCCTGTTCAAATGCTCTGTGTGCAAAATAATGGGGAGCTAGGTCCTAGGTTTGGATATTACAAACGGGTTTTCATCTGTGTGGTGTCTGGTGGGATGGTCAACTGCCCTGTGGGCTGCAGCACTGTCCCATGCACATCCCTGCCCCCTTCCACTAAGTGCCCATTGCTTGTGATGACAACCAAAAGTCTTCCCACCAGTTTCCAAACTGCACCCCAAGGGGCAGTACTCCCCCCGTGGAGAACCACTGATCACATTTTTAAGCTTTACTCAAAGATCATATCCCAACCTCTTAATATCTTTCTAAGTTATTCAAGCCCTGGATTTAGTTGTGGCATCCGGATGGAAAAGGCAACAAGCAAGAGGAGCTGGAAAAATCCAGAATCCAGGATCCAGAATACTGCTTACTGCTGTATTTCCAGGTCTACCTGGCACATACTAGATGTTCAACAAATATCTGTGCAATGAAATTATTAGCTGTGTGGCTTTGGGAAAACTAACTTTGGAGCCTCAATTCCCTCACAGTGAAATGGTGGTTATACTATGGGGCTTTGATTTGAGAAGGCTAAGTGACCAAATATGGGAAAGACTGGAGATGTGTAGAATGAACTCAACAACAATGAGTTGACAATGAAAATCAAGGTCCTGCTATGATCTAGCTGGGATGAAATTCTGGAGCATGGAAAAGCTAACAGAAGAGTGTTTTCAAATCAGCCTCTGACTAGACTACTTCACCTTTTGGAAAGGTGGTTCCTTTCAACCTTGAGACTCAGCAATTCTGAGGCCCTTGTCTAGACAGAGGTGGTGGTGAGGAGCCACGTTCCCACCCACGCCTGCCCACCACAGGCCGGTGCCTCGCACATCCTTGAAGCCCTCCAAACATTCCAGGAGAGTGAGCTCCCTCCATGCCGCTCCTCCACCCAGTCATTCAGGTGAAGGACAGAAGCAAACATTTATTGAGCACATCCTACATACCAGGAGCTTTATTTTCCCCTAAGCTATGCCGTTAAATCTCCTCAACTTGGGAGGAGGTAGGAAGCCATATCCCACACATGAAGGAACAGGGCTCAGAGACAGCCAGTGGCTTGCCTGGGGTCTCAGAGTGAGCTTGGGGCAGTGCTTCCTAGAGCTGGCCTTCCTTCTGCCACAGGGGGGCAGCTTGACAGAGGCACCTACAGAGCACCATGGATATGTCCACCACAGCCCGCTCCCCACTATCCAGCTCCTGGGATTCACCAGGCATAGAGTGGCTGGGGTTCCTCTGCTCCCGCCACTGGTTCAGAGAGGCAGGGTTAAGATGGACTGGGAGAGAAGATGGTGAACGTGTTGGAAGGCCTTGAACGCCAGGGATACTGGGGATGGACTGGGACTGAGGCAATGGAAGGATTTCGAGCAAGACAAGAGATGCTCAGTGAGATGCTTTAAGAAGATTCTACCCACAGTGATGGACTAGGAGACTTCAAAACTGGTCAGGTGGCTGCAAGGGTTCTCCTTGAAACTTTCTCTCAATCTCTCATTTCCCTGCCCTTTGTTTTAGCAGGGGAGCTCCCAGGGCACAGGGAGGCCCAGGCAGCTCTCCCATCCAGAGTATGGTGGCTCTGCCAGCCTCTGGGCGTTGGGGTCCACTAACTCTCTGTCTTCTATTCCTTCTCTGATTTTGCACAAAGATGCTACGGGTCCCAGGGTCAGCTGCTGCTGCTCTCCTGGCCCCAGTCTTCATGTCAGCAAGATGATAGGACTGGACTAGTTGATTATCAAGAGCTCTCCTTTTATCTTTATGGGGGTGGGAAGAGCCCAGAGAAGTAATAGGACATGAGCAAGAGACAAGGGATGGATGGTGGGAGCTGTGCACACAAGTCACCAGAAGAGGTGGTGACCCCCAAAGGAAGAATAGCACATTCACAGGATATCAAGTCACTCCCAGTTCTTCTCCTACCTTGTGGGGGAGGGAGGACAACAGCAAGGTTGGGCCACCCAGAGGCCCTGGGACATAGCCAGCTTGCCCTTGAGGGTTGGCATCCCAGTTTTGAGCATGGCTGAGAGGGGTTGGGCAAGATCTTCTCTGGTGGGGGTGCCTCTGAACCCCTAGGATGAAGTATCGTCCCAGAGAGGCCAGGTCCTGCAGATTCCTTTGATGATGACAGATGCTTTGTTTTTTTTGGAGAAGCAACAGAATTCCTTTTGAGCAAGATTTCCTTCCTTCATTTATTTATTTACTTTTTGCCCAGTGATTCAGCGAAACAACCTCAAAACCAGTCTCCAATGGGAGGCAGGAAGAACCAAACCCTCAAACATCAGTGATCCTGTGAGGTTTTTGCCTTGTGGAACTTTCCTTAAAATAACTGCATCAGGAGATTGTCCAGGTGGGGGTAGAGGAGGAGGGAGACCTGGAAGCAAAGTCTTGGGGGGTCCTGAAAGACTCAGGTAACTGGAGGGAGGACTCTCCACAGCGAGGGCTTGGATGGGAGTCTTAGCATTGGTTTCCCCCACCTCGCAGATTCCAGAGGGTGCCATCTTCCTGAAGAAGGCATGGGTCAGGGTCTGAACTCTACAGTGCAAGACAAGTGACTTGAAGGACAGGTACTATGGTTACAGCAGTGGAATATGAATTGGAACCTTCTTGTCCCGTGTCCATATGTTCTTCACCCATGCTATAATATATCCCAATTCCTGATGCAATGCTTTGGTTCCTTTAATTCAGTGCGAAAACCAAAAAAGTCTTTAATGCATCTAAATTGGAATCAGGCCAACAAGATAAAAGGTTGTGACGGAAATAGTGCTAGACTGGAAATTCAGGAGACGTGGGTCCTATTTCAGTTTTGGTTTATTAAGCCATGGGACCTTGCGTGGGTCACTTCCCGAAGGACACAGAGATGCCCGGGGTCAGGGGAACCTGGTATGTGTAAGCAGGAAGTTGGGACAGATCTGAGAATAGAGTTGCTGGTGGGCAGAGCAAGGTGGGGTGGAAGTCCTTGCCTGAGAGTCACACGGACTTGGGGGTATGTCCTAGTTCTTCACTCTGGGCCGCATGATCTAGAGCAAGTCTCTGTGTCTCTGAGCCTCAGCTTTCCCATCTTTAAAATGGGGAAAATAGTAAGCCATCTCAAAGGATTGTTGTGATAAACAAAAGTGAGAGGATACACGAGGAAGTGCTTGGTAAATGGGACAGCACGGGACAAATATGAGATATCATTACTCTAAATACTTAGGAGCAATGAATTTTAGTCCTCAGAGGGCCTGAGGTTAAATAATAGCAGCTACTATAACAACTCTCATTATTGAGGGTTCACTATCTGCCACACTGAGTCAAATGTATAAACCAAGTGTATAAACTCATTTAATCTTTTTTTTAAGTATAACACATATACGGGAAGTTAATAGAGAGCTCTAATCTTAAGAGTACTGCTTGATGAATTTTTACATTTGTATATATCAGGGAACTCACTGAATCTTCGTCAAGAGCCCTACACTGCTTATTCCCATTTTACAAATGTGGAAACTGAGGCACGGCTGGGTTGCAAACCCAGTCTGTCTGCGTGCTGTTAGCCACGTAGTACTGCCTCAGGGATCCAGTACATCAAGAGAATGGCTGGAGTCACCAGTGGCTGGGAGACTGAGAGGTCCCCAAGAGGCCATTGGAAGATTCTGTCCCAGGTGGAACCTGTTACTTGCCCAGGTGAGGAAAGCCCAGGGTCTGAAACAGAGGGCAAGGAAGTGAATGCAGCTGAAAGTGGGAGAGAGAACAAGACACAGAAAAGCAAGTTCAAGCAGTAGGAGCAGAATCTGAAGGAAGGGGACAGTCGCTGCTGATAGCCAGGGAGAGTTTTTGATTATTGATGCCTCTAAAACTTGGTGTAGAAGATCCAGGTCTTGATCAACTTTCCTGGTGCATTGGCAGAGACAAAGATCAAGTTCAGAAATGGAATTTGTCCCTTAGTGCTCACAGCTCCCCAGGTGGGACCCACAGCAGGTGATGCTCATTTCCCCGGGGTTAGCACTGCCTCCCAGAGCTTCCATTACACCCTCAGTTAAAAGCCTGGCCAAGGCTGTGCTGCGAAAGCAAGTTTGAGAGGGAGGTACCCCATCGCCCCACCGCTGATAGTGACAGAGGAATGGGCGACCCGCTCCCAAATGATAGGAAATGAACAGAACCACAGCTGAAGGCAGCTGGTGCCTGAAAGAACTTTGAGCTGGAGCGCAGGAGGCCCTGGTTCGTGTCTTGGTCCCCGTTCTGGCTTCACATAACCTTGTACTCACTCCCGACCTTGGGGAAGTCATGTCTTATCTCTGGGCCTTGGTTCACCCCACTGTGGAATTAGAGGCATGACGAAGATGACATCTGTTTCTTCCACTTTAAAACTCAATGAAATGTTTACGTCATGATTGGAGAATCCAATGAGACTCTGAACGTGGCCACTCGAGGAGGCCCAGGTTCACCCGCTGCATAAATACTGAAGGGGGACCCGTATGGTGGAGCAATGGCAGGCATCCAACTGTCTGTCCTCATTCAAGTTCCTGCTCCTTGGTCCTCTCTCTTAAAGGCTTTAAGAAGGTCCTGTGCGGGCGCCTGGGTGGCTCAGTTGGTTAAGCGACTGCCTTCGGCTCAGGTCATGATCCTGGAGTCCCTGGATCGAGTCCCGCATCGGGCTCCCTGCTCGGCAGGGAGTCTGCTTCTCCCTCTGACCCTCCCCCCTCTCATGTGCTTGCTCTCTCTCATTCTCTCTCTCTCAAATAAATAAATTAAAAAGAAAAAAAAATCTTTAAAAAAAAAAAAAAAAAAGAAGGTCCTGTGCTCAGGACCGGTACGATAAACATCATCTCCTTATTTGGGAGGCAGGAAGTCGCTCCCCACCCCCACCCTCTTTTGTCCTTCCAGGACTTCCACTCCACACCCCCTCTCTTCAGTTTCCTGCTTCCTGAGGGTCTTCAAGCTGGTGGGGGACCTGGATTACAATTACTCCTCACTGATTTGAGAGCCAGCAAGAGAGTGCGGCTTGTGTGAGCCAGTGGGCCGGAATGAATATGCCGAGCAAAGGGGAAAGGCGGGGGCCAGGGTCACTTAGAACAAGCCAGTCCCAAGAACCTAAAATTAGCTCTGGGAACTGGAATGTTAGGGCTCCAGGGAACCACAGCTGTGAAAAGAAAGCACGAGACAAGGAGGGAAAATGCACCCCGCCCACACCCACCACAAATGACTCGCCCACTCCCTCTGCCCTGGGGTCTCCACAGCTTTTAACCCACCCCCAGAATATCTCTGGCCAAGCTCACCAGGCCGGTCAGTGGGAATCCCCCCTCTGCTCACAGGCTGTCATTCTCTCTGGAGACGGCGGAACAGCGTGGTCTAGGATTCCTGATAGGACAAGGTTTAATTGGAAACAGGAAAGAGAAAGACAAGTTTGGGTCTGGGGTGGTGACCATAATGAGAAAATGACAGGCCCTTTGAAGTGAGAGGGTGACAGCGCAGGAGGGTCACATGGCAAGCGGGGCAAGCCACATGCGGGAAGGCCCCCTGGGAGAGCTAGGCACATGGGAGACAGAGAGCGGCACACTGACCAGGGGAAGCAGACTGGAAAAGGGCCTGAGGAAGCGGAGCTGGGGGGAAGCTAGGGGCTGTGCACCCCTTTGCACATATACAAAGACTGGCTGTTTTTTTAAAAAAGACCACACACTACTTAGTGTGTGATCCTGTGTTTTCAAGTGACTAGAGCTCATGCATCAAACACAGGCCATGGGTAAGAATGTCGGGGAGAGGCAAGAAGCCAAACCTGAGACAGGGAACCTGTAGAGTGATCCTTTACAAGCTGGGCTTGAAATTTGGGTCCCGGAAACCGGTGGAGGGGGAGTGGGAGGGTGGATGCAAGCACTAGGCTTCCTCCTCCAGCTCCTTGTCCAAATGGGAGAGCTTGGTTTTCAAGGATTTTCGCTAAAAATCAGTGAAGGTTGCATCTTTGTGGAATGGGGACTGGGGGAAGATATTTAGAGCCATGCAGTTCTGCCCACCATGGGGAGAAGGGCTAGGGGTGTGGGTGGGCGATGGAACCTTTGTGAAAGCCACTTTGGGAAGGGATAGGATGGAAGTGGTATCTATTGAGCACCTTTTGCTCTTTTCATGCCAAAGGGTCTATGACTGTTCTCCTTCTCATAGTCACCTAGAATGGAAACTCCAGGAAGGAGAAATATGGATTTTCTTTTTCTTTTTACCAAGGAATCCCAGCCTTGGGCACAATGCCTGGCACATAGTGGACCCTCCACAACAACCTGTTGAATGGATGTGATATTCCAAAAACTCTGCAAAGTCTGTATTATCCTCTTCTTTTATAGATAAGGAAGCTGATGCTCCTTAGCATCACTCTCTCAAGCTCCCACAGTGAATGAGAGCCAAGATTTGAATCTTTGCAGCTCATAAGGCCATGCAGAGTACATCACATAGCCAGCCTCATCCCTTATGAAATGCAGTTTTATAGTTATCTGATTTTGTTCTAGGTTCCCATCTCAGTCTCCATGGGGCTCTCCACACTTTTGCCCTGTCACTGAGAACCAAATATCTTGATGCTTTTCCTCAAGTGCCCAGTCCATGAGTTTCAGATATGCTTTAATTAATCCTCCCTCAAACAACAATCAGTCATTTTACCCTTCATTCAGAGGTCACTCTAGCTATGTGTCTATGAGTAATAATAGATCCCAGTTGAATGGTGCATCAACTGGGTTACACTCCTAGATTACAGAATTAAATACACTCATACTAAGATATGTGCTTTATGCATGCAATTCTTTTAAAAGATTTTTTATTTTTAAGTAACCTCTACACCCAACATGGGGCTTGAACTCACAACCTCAATATCAAGAGTTGCATGCTCTTCCGACTGAGCCAGCCAGATTCCCCTATGCATGAAATTCTGATAGATCTTTGGGTATCTGTAGAAAATGGTTTCCTGAACCTCTCTCCCCTCCCCCACCCTTTCTTCCTTCTCTCATTCTTCTGACCATTCCAATATTTCTCCCTCCGTCCTAAATCCAAGCTAGTGAAAGGCATGTGTCTTCCATAATATGAAGGGATCCTATTCTCAAATCATCAGCAATGACTTAGTCCCTACCATGTCTCAGGACTGTCACGTGTTTGTACACCTTCCACCTCTGCCTGCTCACAACTCCTTTTCCTCTACCTACAAACATGCTTGAGCTTTACTTTCATAAATAAAGTCAAGTATTCTTTTGATCCCTTAAGTAATCTTCCCTTACTGTTTTATCTCCATACTTCTTCAACGAGTATTCTCTCACTATTGCTTTTACAACTCCCTGCAACCCAGTTTCTGCTCCCACTACTTTCCAAGGATCATTCTCTGAAAGAATTGCTAGTGAATTTTAAAACATACACACACACACACACACACACACACACACACACACACACACACACATTTACTTGTATGCTTTGTCTTCCCTCATTTTGAGATCTTTGTTCTGGTTGAATTTTTTCATTTCACTAGAGTACATCCCTAAGTCATCCCCTCTGAAAGATATGGATGGTATACTTTGAGTCCTTGCATATAGAGCCCCTCTAATATGAATGACATTGTGGCTGGGTAAGGGAATCCTGTATAATATACATTTCTCTCAGTCTGAGAAAATTCTTCCACTGTCTTTGAGATTCCAGTTTTGCAGATGAGTGGTCTGTTGCCAGTCTCCTTTTTCCTTTGTAAGTAGCCTGTAATCTCTCTTCCTCTGGAAACTTTTCAGGTTTTTCTCTTTACTCTGGAGCTCAGAATTATCATTAGATTTTATCTTTGTATTTATTTTATCGTTAATATTTCTAGGACTCAGAGAACCCCTTTGATCAGATGACTCAGGTCTTTCTTTTAGTTCAGGAACATTTTCTTCTATTTAATCTTTTAAGTATCTCTTCTCTTCCAGTAACTCCTTTTGCTCTTCCCAAAGCTCCTGTTATTTGTACATAGCTCTCTTGGGTCTTTTCTTTCATGCCCCTTATATCTTGCTCATGAGTTCCTTTTCTTTGCATTTCTACTAAGTGCTCTGAAATAATCCACTACCAGCTTCCTTCTGGGTGAACCCAGGAGCCTTTTTCCTCCCCCGACATCCTCCTGCCACCCCAGCTTCCCTGAATGATTTTCCCTCCTTTTCATTGAACCGTCTCATTTCTAGGCTTCAGGAAAAACATGCTTCATTTAATTTTTCAGCTCCTTTCTCTGCCTTTTTTTTGATTGATCCTTTCTTCTTTCCACCCCCTAATATGGAGGTGTTTCCCAAGTTTATGCTCTTCTCTTTCTACTTCCTTTCTTGGACATCCCACCTACTTTCTCAGTTGCAATGACATCCTCTTTGCTGATGACTCTGCCTTCATCCCAGACCTCCTGAGTTCCAGATCATACATATAATCTACTGCCTCCTGGCCATCTAATCCCATAGGCACTCAAACATGTGTTCAAAACTGATCTTTCCTTCTACTACACATGTCATTCTGTTTCATCTTATTTTGCTCTCAGCTGCAAAGGTGGTCAGAATATACCACATCTGAACATGTCTGGAAAGGAACATGACCATTAGCTTGAGAACTTGGGACTGCTCTGTCATCCTAGTATACTCCCTAGCACATTCACTCTCCCATTCTTTTAGGCAACTATTTAATGTTGTATCCTTTCTTCTCACACTTTTAATACATCCTCCCCCTCTAGATTCTCAGTGATGAAGACCTTGCTTCCCCTGAGAAGCAACCAGAAGAGACCTGCCAGAGCTCTCACTACCGCATCTATTCTTCCATTATCTGTCACAATACACTGTGCCTTCCCTCATGTTCCTCTGGATGAACTCTGCTCCTACCGATGGGGACTCTTCACTCATGCTCCAGATATCACTCTCTTTCACCAGTTTTAGGACACTGCTCCACAAGTTTCTCCTCTCTCTCCTGTATCAACTTTTCTTTTATGGTTGGAACATTCCCACTGTCATTCAAACATGCTATTGTAATATCTCCCTTAAAAGTAAAGCTCTTTTCTTGACCCTGTATTCTTCTCCAATTACCACCCAATTTTTCTATTCACCTTTATAGCAAAAAGTCTATACTTCTGCTTCCTCTTTTCCATTCTCTCCTGAACTCACTCCCATTCCTCCACAGGTCAAGGTCTTCAATGGTCTCCACAATGCTGAATATAATGACCAAATTTCAACCCTCATTTTACTTTACCAAGCAGTTGCATTTGACATAGTTGATCACTCCACCTGAAACACTTTCCTCACTAGGCTTCTGAAACACTGTCTTGATTCTCACCCACTGCTTGATCTCAGTCACCTTTGCTGATTCCTCCTCATCTTCCTAACCTCTAACTTTTTAAAAAGATTTATTTTATTTTATTTTTAAAAAAGGTTTTATTTATTTTGAGAGAGAGAGAGCAAGAGAGAGAGCACGAGTGGGGGGCAGAGGGAGAGGGAGAAGCAGACTCCCCACTGGGCAGGGAGCCCAATACAGGGCTTGATCCCAGGACTCTGGAATTATGACCTAAGCCAAAGGCAGACGCTTAACTGACTGAGCCACCCAGGCACACCTTAATTTATTTATTTGAGAGAGAGAGAGAGAGAGATAGCCTGTGCTTGTGTGCTTGTGTGTGCGTATTGGGGGAGGGGCAGAAGGAGAGAATCTTCAAGCAGACTCCCCACTGAGCAGAGCCTCATGTGGGGCTAGATCTCATGACCCATGAAATCATGACCTGAGCTGAAACCAAGACAACACTCAACCGACTGAGCCCCCAGAAGCCCCCGACCTCTAAATTTTGAAGCACTGTGGTCTATACTCTTTTCTATCCGCACTGCCTCCCATAGTGATCTCAGTCTTGTGATTTTAAATATCATCTACATACTGATGACTCCCAAATTTATATCCCCAGATAATCCTCTTCCTCTACTCTAGATTCGACTTCTTCAACATCTCCATTTGGATGCCTAATAGGCATTGCTAGTGAAATATGCCAGCAGCCAACCCCTCTGACTGCTTGCCATGCAGACTTCCCCATCTCAGTGAATGGCAACTCCTTTTATTCGATCAGCCCCAAAGCCTTGGTGTCACCCTTAGCTTTTCTCTTTCTCTTATATCCCACATCTAATCCATTGGCAAATTCTGTAAACCATACCTTTAAAATAAAATCAGAATTGACCACATTCTACCGTGTCTATTACAACCCCCCTGGACCAAATGTCACTACCATTTTTCTCCTGGATCATTGCCACCTCCATCTGCTCTCTCTGTTTCTGCCCTTGCCCCCACCATCTCTTCTCAATCACAGGCAGTGATGTTCCCTCCCTCCCTCCTTCCCTTCTTCCCTTCCTCCCTCCCTTCCTTCCTTCACTGGAGGTTAAAAACACATTTATAGGGCTGAATACTAATTGGACATCACACTCTATACATTTTTTGCTCAAATTCCTGTACAAATACAAAGCATTCAAATAAGTATTTACAAATAAGCTTGAAAGAATGAAAATCAGTATTTCACAATCTTTTCAGAGAATTCTCATTTCTGGCCTTCCACTTCCCCTCAGACGGGCATTCTCCAACAAAAGAGATTTGGATTATGTCCTTTTCATCCAGTTAGGAAAAATGGAAAGGGAAAACACAAACCTAGCTCATCTTGCATGAAAAATCAAGGCCAAACCAACCCACACTCCCCTCCCTACCATCCTGTGCCACCAGGTAGAGAAGGTCGATATTCTTATGTGATGACTGCCTTGTCCAGGGATTGATGTTCAGAAGTGCCCTAAAATCTAAAGATGTCCTCCTACCTAAGACTCACACGTAGAGCTAGCCCCCAACCCGCTAACACTTGTGAACACCAGATGCTCCAGGCCTGCCCTCTGAGGTTGGGGCTGCCATGACTGATCCACTCTGCCTGGAACCATCCTTACAGTATCAGAAAGGACCCACACTGGTGAGAAACACCCCCCAGATGCCCTGAAGGTAATGTGCCCTCCATCTTTCCCAATAGGTTACTTGCTGGTATTCCTGTTCAGTAGGCTGGTGTTTGCTTACAAGGGAAGAACACCCTGACCGGCCTTGTCTGTTTGGAGAGAGGGACTGTAGGGAAGGGATGGGGGTCTAGGACCCGGGGCCTGGCCACGGAGTGAGGCCAGCATAAGAGAACTAGGGGAGAACACACCTGCTTAACAAGGAGAAGGCTGCCTTGTGACCATCAAAGTTGTGAACTCAGGCAAATGAAATAAAAATATTTTGTGTGTAGACTAGTTTTTTTAGAGTAACTTAGAAGCACCCTGGTGCTTTCAAATGTTAAGTTGAAGGCCATCCTTCTGCTCAAAGCCCTGCAATGACTTCCCATCTCACTCTGAACAAAAGCGAAATTCTTTAGGGTGTGTTACAAGGTCCTATGCCACGATCTGGCCCTCCCCAACCCTATCCTATTTCTGATCTCACCTCCTGCCCCTCCCTCTCACTCCCTCTGTCCACTTATTGCTACTTGAACACACCAAGGACACCTCCATCTCAGGGCCTTTCCACCTGATATTCCCTTAGTCTAAAAACTCTTCTCCTAGATATTCACATGGCTCTCTCTTTCTGACTTTATTGATGTGTCAGCCTCATCAGAGAGACCTTCCCTCACCCACCTATATAGTATATCCACCCACCCCCAGAAGGCCATGTGAAGATGGAAACAGAGGTTGGGGAGATGTAGCCACAAGCCAAGAAATGCTGGTAACAACCAGGAACTGGACGAGACAAGGAAGGGATTCTCCCCTAGAGTCTCCTGGGGGGCTCAGCCTTGCAGACACCTTGGTGCCAGCCCATTGATACTGATTTTGGACCTCTGGCCTTCGGAAATGTGAGAGAACAAGTTTCTGTCGTTTGAAGACACCAGTCTGTGGTATTTTGTTATGGGAGCTCTAGGAAATGAACATACTCATTACCTTAATAAATCCTCAAACTAACCACGAGGTAATGAAATCTGATCACTTACTATATGCCAGATAGTTTTCATTCATATTCACAACAGCCCTGGGAGGCAGATATTGTTATATTTCCATTTCACAGATGAGAAAACTGCAGCCCAGAGAAGACATCTAACTCTCCTAAGGTCACCCAGCTGGTGCCTGGTTGAGCTGGCCTTTGAACACAGGGGTCTGGCTCCAAGTTCCATGTCCTGGACCACCTTGAGGTGAGCTCCCTGCCGACAGTGGTGCTTCTTCTACTGAGCCACATGGCCTTGAGTGTTTGGTTCCCACCTTCCCTCTGTACTACCCTAAGTGGCCTCCTCTGGGATCCTGTGGGGATCAGATGGGACAGAGGACATGAAAAGTGTATGGTAAACTGTAAAGTGCAGTCCTGGGGGAGGGATAAGAACTCAAAGTGGAAACAAATTTGCTTACCTGGCTGGGCATGACAAGGCTGCCCTGACCACTGCTCGGTGGGGGCCCCAGCAGCAGAAGCCACCCCAGGACCCCCCAGCACACACACAGGGAAGTTTCTAGACCCAGAAATGCCCACGGGTGACCTCACAGATGTCACCACCCAGAGCCACCCAGGATGCCGATCATGCAGGCGATCACTGGACATCAAGGTGTCAGTACTTCAAGCCTGAGTCTGGCCTTGCCCCAGCTCCTCAGCACCTCCTCCCACCTGCCTTCCCTGTACTTTTCAAATTCAGACCAAATCCTCCCAGAGTCATAGAATTCCTTTTGCTGTAATGACTCCTTTAGTCCGCAGAGAAGTAGACGTGAAGTGACTGACCTGAGGCCACATAGCTAGTATGTTCTGTCCAAAGTGCCTGTGGATTTCCATGTTCTAAGCTCCTCCTTTATTCTAGGCAGCTGGGAATTCTGTCCGGTGGGGAGACTCCCAGAGAGGGAAGCTGGCATTTGGGCACGTTAGCTTTCATTTCGTGGCATGGAGCCAGTCCAACCCTCCTTTTACTGATTATCATCACACAGAAATACCGTTGCTCCCAATGCCCTGGGAACACCCCAACCTCCGTGAATTTGTTGGTGCCCAAATGCCAAGTCTGTCCCGCCATTCAGTCACCCATGCATTCCACATTCACCGAATTTGTTGAGTTCCTATGTGCCAGGGGCTCTGTGCTAATGCTTGAGGTAAAAAGAATAAAAGACAGTCTCTCTCCCAAAGAAACTCACAAATTAATGGGAAGAGAGACAAGAAAATAAATAATTGCAGCATTCCTGAAACTCATGCATTAGCTATTCACATTCATTTCTGCCATTTTCTTGTAATAGTTTACTATTAATATTTACTTAGTATTTTCTTTGCACTGACTTTTTTTTCTTATAAGTGCCAGCTTTGGGTGTATCTCAGCAAAAATATCCATGAATTTGTGGATTTAATTTGCTAGTTAAATTTTTTATGCTACATAATGTACTGAAAATTTAACTGTTAGATAAGAAAGTTCATGGGGACACTGCCTGAAACCTGCGGGAAACACTAAATTATTGCAAAGGGTGATATGTGCTCTAGTAGAGGTCTGCAGGCTGCCAGATCTAGAGGAAAATGCTTTTCTCCTATCAGGTCCTGGCTAGTCAAGACACATTAGGGTTAACAGTTTGATAAGCAGCATCTCAAGGCAGGAAGTTTTATGGCAGGAAGCAGATAATTCTGTGCTTTCAGGCTAGGATCTTAGAAGCATTAACTTCTCAACGTTCATACCATCTGAGGGAGAAACAGGCCATTCTTGCCTCCAATTTTCTAGACCAATTTTCTAGAGACTACAAGCAAAGGGGATCTATGATGTAAGACCACATTTTTCAACCTTCTGCTTCCATCAGACCCAATGACAAATGACATTCCTGCGGGAGACATTCTCATGGGTTTACTCTGGGTGGAATGTAATCCCTAGGGCTTGCATTAACTGTAGCCCCACCCAAGAAAGTATGTCAAAAAAATGTAAAAGAGGATGACACCATTATAAAGATAATCTTGAGCATGCATGTTAAAAAGGAAGCAATAAACTCTAGGACTTTCACTATGAATAACAAAAACTTATTTGTAACACTCCCTTGCAAACAAATGGAATACACTAGTGTATTGGGGTATTAATTTCCTTCGTTAATTTACTCCACAAATGTTTACTGAGCACCTTTCATGTGCCAAGCCTGTGTTGGACAGTGGGGTTACAGAGATGGCCCAAGACAGTCTCTGTCTCCATGTGGCTAGTGAAGGAGGCTGATGTTAATCAAATAATCATCCAGATAAATGGACAATGTGATGTTTACTACAAAGAGCTGATATACGGTGCTGGCTTGTAACAGAGGATTCTGATCTGGTCCTGGAGGTCAGAGAAGGCTGCCCTAAGAGAATGACAATGGCAGAGAACTAGAGATGTGAGGCAAGGAATTACTAGTTGCTCCTCATTAAATTTCTTCCATGAGCTGGGTGCTGTCCTAGTTAATCTTCACAGTGACTCTCTGAAGTGGGCATTATTATTCCCACTTGGCAAGAGAGGGAACCGTGACACAGAGAAGCGCAATCACTTACCCAAGGACACACAGCTGGCTGGCAGCAGAGCGGGGCATCAAACCCAGGTCTGTGAGACACTCACACTGTGCTTCCCCACCCCTACCTCACCCTCCACGCCCGGACCCTAAGACATACTGCCTCTCCAGGAAATGCATTAAATAGGAAAAATATTACCGGCTGTAACGCCAGTTATAATTTTGCAGATTACAGCTGTGATGTCATCTATCAACCCCTTCAATCCTCAGTCCTGACGTAGATACAGTTTGGCAGGTACTGGTGGCTCCATTTTGCATGGGGAGAAGCAGGGCAGAGGAGGGAAGCAAGGCAGAGGGAGCCGGAACCAAGAGCTCCCTCTTAAGGTAAGGCTGTGTAAACCTCTGCCTTCTGTTGGCAGCATGGCCGAGTCCAACACGGGAATGGGGTGCCCTGACCGAACTCCTGAAGCCTTCTGCCTTGAATTCTGTTTTCCTTTGCCTGGGTACAAATTAAGCAGCTCATTGGTGTGGGACACTACAACTAGTCTGTGCTTTGCTGAGCTGGCCTGAAATCGCACGGGCTGCAGCTGGCCTGGAGGGAGCAAGAGAGCTGGGAGTCTCAAGAGTGTGTCCTGGGGAGTAAAAAGCCAGATGACCAGCCTATTGCTGTACAAGAGGGCCCTGTGCCTGAGAGGACAAGGCCACTAAAGGGGCTCTGAGCAGTACGCCACCGGCCGCTCTGGTTTCTGTTTCACATCTCTGCATGCCTTGGCATTTTGCACCTACATGTTAGCTAAGAATCACTGGCTGAGTCTCGCCAGAAATCGCCGGAAATTTCTGTCCCCATCTCCACC
>NW_027555030.1:70000-92500 GCF_964656455.1 Halichoerus grypus | reverse complement strand
CCCGCCGCAAGCGGCTCACACGCCCCACACCAAAGTCCAATCCCCACCACCAGCACAGCTTGTGGCAGGCGACGACGAGGCGCCCGCGTCCCACGGGGGGGCGGGGTGGGCCTCCCTTACCGACTCCACCACCCGCTCCTCGGACACGCCACCGACAGCGGTGGCCCGAGGGAGGGGGTCGCTGGGAACGGGAAACGACGCTACCGGCTCGGCTTCGGGCACCTGAGACGACCTGGAGCGCTCCAGGGGCACCACGGAGAGCCACGCGCAACGCGCTCAGCACGCCCAAGCGGGTGAGCAGCGCGGCGCCGGGACGGCCCTCCCCGTGGCGGGGAGGGCCGCGCACCACACGAAGCCAGGGGAGGCAAGCGAGAGTGTCTGCTGCGTCAGGGGACCCCGGTCCCGCGAGCGCCGTCAGGCAGAACACGGGAGGGCGGGGTCGGGCCGGAGCCTGCACACCCCCCCACACCCCCCACCTCACCGCCACGGCGGGCAGAGGTGAAGGAGCGAGGGGCCCGCGGGCAGAACGAGAAGAGCGGTCCCATTCGCCATGAACGTCCGTCCCTCGTCTGACGCGGCTTAGGCCCGGCCCGGGAGAGCACGAGAGCACCACATCGATCTGGCAAAACAGAAACCCCGAGAAGGTCCCGAGGAGGGGAGAGGCCGGTGAGGACAGCAACCCGACGGAGCCTGCTTCAGCCTCACCGACACCCCCTCGAAAACCCTAGGGCGGGAACAGCCGGACAACCCCAGAAACGAGAATGCCTGACACGCGGCACGGAGCCTTGCGGGATGGGGGGTTGTCACGACCGCAGCCGGGTGCCTGCAGAGTGAAGTGCGCGGGGTAAAGGACCCACGCGCCCCCTGCCCACACTGCCCTCGGGTGCTGGAGACCGGAGGCGGCACCAACGGCCTGGACCACCTGGAGGCACAGGAGCCGCCGCACAGGCCCACGCGGACGGCTCCAGCCAGCGGCGACAGAGCCGGGCTTGGCATCACGGTCAAGCCCGGAGCCCTGCCACACGCCCAGAGGCCCACCTCTCTTAAGGAGAGGATCACCACAACACAACGTGCCAGCACCTACCTGGCAGCAAAAAGCGCTCATTTCGGGTGAGAAAATAGCTGGCGCCGCCCGGCGGGGCCTAGCCACAGGTCACCGGGATCTCCTGGGACCGTGGCCCGGCCACGGGCCCCCAAGCACTATTCCATCACCCCCGGTTCCCCCCGGAGCCCCCAGGGCCATCTGGTCGACCCCGGGAACGTGGTGGCAGCCGGCAGCGAGTAGGGACTTGGCGGGAGTGGGGAGCGGCCCGGAGAGGTCGGGTCCGGGTCCGGGTCCGGGTCCGGGTCCGGGTCCGGGTCCGGGTCCGCCTGTCGTCCCCATGTTGGGACTTAGAAATTCTCACCAAGTTCGACGGAGGCCCCTGCGGACGCCCTCCTCCCCGGGCCTCAGGACCGCCCCATGCCGGTCCCTGACTCCCGGCCGGGACTGAGGAAAGGGGGCGATACCGCGGAGGCGTCCCCCCGAAGGCCGGACCTCAACGGGAACCGCAGCCGGGCCCCTGGGGCGCTCGCGGCCCGACCCGACCCGGTCCGGTCCGGTCCCCACCTCCGCAGCGGGCCTCGGAAAACTTAGTGAGAATCTCGGGTCCGATGACCGGGACCCCACGCGTGCCCGCGGCCGGGCCCGTCGCGCCATCCACGGGCTTCCCCGCAAGGCTCAGGCCGGTCCCCAACCGCCCGAGCGTGACACGGAAGGCCCAACGACCGACGGGAGCCAGGGGCCGGATGGCGCCCGGGCGCCGGACGCAGCCTCTCCCATTTCCCCCCGCAACCCCGCGGGCGGAGGGGGGGGGGCACCGGCGGGTGCTGGTCGACCCGTCCAGGCGGCCCCCCAACGCGGCTCTCCGGGAGCGAGGCGGCGGCGCCACCACCACCCTACAAACCTGGAGGCTCAATCTCCCGCGAGCGGAGCGCGCGCCGACGGCCCGGAGACAGCGGGACGATCGCGCTAGCGTCGCCGGCCTCCTGGAACTCCGCCTCGGGAACCGCGGCCAAATACAATCCCTTGCCGACATCGCCGACGCTCCAGCGGGGAGACGCTATATAAAAGCGGACGCCAGGTGGCGCGAGACAACCGGCGCGAACAACAACGAGGCGGATCCGGATCGCGGGCCCGCCAAGGCGCACAGCCGGCCGCCCGGCCGCCCGATCTCGTCCCGGCCCGCTTCGGAGGGGCTGGCGGAGGGCGGAGGGCGGGCGGCCCCCGGGGCGGCGGCCTCGGGAGCTCCCGGCCGGCACAGGCGCGACTCCAGCAGCCCAGGGGAGACTTGGAAAACGCGTCCGGGCCGCTGCCGCCGGAAAGGGGGCCAACTGGCCACGGGACGCGCCCCGGGAGAAGCGGACACGAGCGGAAAATTCCCCGCACGGGCCTCCCACAGTGGCACACCTGCGGCGCCCGGGCTTCCGGGAGGACTTAAGACAAATTTCGGCGGGCAAGGACCGTAAAACCGACACCAGGCGAGTACTCCGACAACCACCACCGATGAACCTTCTACCTTCTATCATTTTAAGGGGAGGAGGAGGTCTCTCTGAAGCACACGAAGAAAGCTCAGGACAGCAAGGGGGGGGGGGGGGATTGACACACACACCGCCCCCAGAAAGCTGCAAACCGAATCCGTCTCTGCACGTACCACGATAACGCCCAAGGACAACAAACGGGGCGGGGGCGGGGGCGGGGGCGGGGGCGGGGGGCGGGGGCGGGCCGGGGGCGGGGGCGGGGGCGGGGGCGGGGGCGGGGGCGGGGGCGGGGGGAGGCGCGGAATGGGGAGGAAGGGAGTTAAAATAGCCGTTCACTCAATAAATCCAGTTCCGGGACATCCGTGCCGTCCAACACTAGTACGCGGCGGGCGGGGGAGGTGCTCTAGAAGAGCTAAATATTGATGATGATGATGATGATGATGAAGAAGAAGAAGAACTGTTCCGTGCTATTAAGGGTAAAAGAAAAACAAGGCGTAGAACTTCCTCTGACCCGTAAAGGAAAAAAAAGAAAAAAAAAAAAGGTTTGGGTTTTGTTTTTTGTTTCTTCGTTTTTTGTTTTTTCTTTTTTCCTTTTTCAACTAAACGCATTTCAGGGCACCTGACTGGCTCCGGTCGGAGGAGGCCCACGCGACTGCGACTCTTGATCTGCAGGGGTCGTGAGTTCCAGCACCACGCTGGATGATCACTCAAAAAGCTTTCAAAAACAAACACACAAACAACCGACACCGAGCAGCATTAACCATCAAAGATAGACACCTGTGACGACTAAGTCGTCAGAGGAAACCACGAACAGCAGTAGCAGAGGATAGGACACTAGAGGGCAACAGAGCCCCATCCATAGGTGCTATGGGCCCTTGAACGCTTTCTGTGTCCACTAGGGACCTCGAAAAAACTTCACTCCCCTATCCAGGGAGGAGAGGGGAGAAGCAACCTCCAGCAAGAATTCCTTCGATTAAAGGTAACTCTTACTACATTAAACTTCACCATTTCGGTGACAGATGTTGGCGGGGATGCGGAGAAAGGGGAACCCTCCTACACTGTTGGTGGGAATGCAAGCTGGTGCAGCCACTCTGGAAAACAGTATGGAGGTTCCTCAAAAAGTTGAAAATAGAGCTACCATATGATCCAGCAATTGCACTACTGGGTATTTACCCCAAAGATACAAAAGTAGGGACCCGAAAGGCTACGTGCACCCCGATGTTTATAGCAGCAATGTCCACAATAGCCAAACTGTGGAAAGAGCCAAGATGTCCATCAACAGATGAATGGATAAAGAAGATGTGGTATATATATGCAATGGAATATTATGCAGCCATCAAAAGGAATAAGATCTTGCCATTTGCAACGACGTGGATGGAACTGGAGGGTATTATGCTGAGCGAAATAAGTCAAAGAGAGAAAGACATGTATCATATGACCTCACTGATATGAGGAATTCTTAATCTCAGGAAACAAACTGAGGGTTGCTGGAGTGGGGGGTGGGGTGGGAGGGATGGGGTGACTGGGTGATGGACACTGGGGAGGGTATGTGTTCTGGTAAGCGCTGTGAATTGTGCAGGACTGTTGAATCTCAGATCTGTACCTCTGAAACAAATAATGCAATATATGTTAAGAAAGAAAAAAAGAAGAAGAAGAATGTAGCAGGAGGGGAAGAATGAAGGGGGGGAAATCGGAGGAGGAGAAGAACCATGAGAGACGATGGACTCTGAAAAACAAACTGGGGGTTCTAGAGGGGAGGGGGTTGGGAGGATGGGTTAGCCTGGTGATGGGTATTGAGGAGGGCACGTTCTGCATGGAGCACTGGGTGTTATGCACAAACAATGAATCATGGAACACTATATCTAAAACTAATGATGTAATGTATGGGGATTAACATAACAATAAAAAAAATTAAAAAAAAAAAAAAAACTTCACCATTTCGGGGCGCCTGGGGGGTGGCTCAGTCGTTAAGCGCCCGCCTTCGGCTCAGGTCACACGAGCCCAGGGTCCCGGGATCGAGCCCCACGTCGGGCTCCCTGCTCCGCGGGAGGCCTGCTTCTCCCTCTCCCACTCCCCCTGCCCGTGTTCTCTCTCTCTCTCTCTCTCTCTCTCTCTCTCTCTCTCTCTCTCGCTGTCTCTCTCTGTCAAATAAATAAATAAAATCTGGAAAAAAAAAAAATAAATAAATAAATAAAATAAACTTCACCATTTCAACATGGACCTTTAATGGTTTCCTTCCCAACCAAGCCTTTCTCCTTGCCTCCTCCTTACCCGCGTGAATCCCTGATCCCACTTCACAACATTCCCCCCGCACCCCCCCTCCCCACACACACACACCAGGCTGAAAACTGTTCTCCGTAAACCATAAATCCTGAGCATTAGGAAAGTACACGAGGAAGCACAGACGAGAGAGAAACCAAGCAAATAATGTGGCTCTGAAGGCTGGACATCGATCGAGTTGAGAGAATGGACCAGACATCACAAACGTGAAAAGAAGGTTTTCCTTTAAAGCTGATCTCTTCCTCAGTTGGCTAAACTACGTTCTTTACTGGTACGGCCTCAACTCAAGAGTGCGACGATCAAAAGGTTTCGCAGTAAACACTTCACGGGTGCATCTAATAAAAAAAAAAAAAAAAGGTCACGGGTGCAGGCTTCACATCGGTTTTTTTTTTTATTTTTTTTTATTGTTATGTTAATCCCCCTACATTACATCATTAGTTTTCGATATAGTGTTCCATGATTCATTGTTTGTGCATAACACCCAGTGCTCCATGCAGAACGTGCCCTCCTCAATACCCATCACCAGGCTAACCCATCCTCCCAACCCCCTCCCCTCTAGAACCCTCAGTTTGTTTTTCAGAGTCCATTGTCTCTCATGGTCACATCGGTTTTTCAAGTACACGTACTTCAGGGCACCTGGCTGGCTCGGTCGGAGGAGGCCCACGTGACCGCGACTCTTGATCTGCGGGGGTCGTGAGTTCCAGCACCGCACTGGATGGGTGTACAGATTACATAAACAAGCAGACAGGCAAAAGGAATTAGAATCGCTGTGGTGATTTCGAAGAAAACAAAACAAAACTCAGGAAATAAAGTCGTCGTCTCCCCCCCTCCCCCCCCACCCCCGGCCAGCCCCGTTTAATGCTTATGTATACAGGCGATAGAGACCCTGTGATGTTGGCAGACAAAAGAGACACGTCGACGGATGGAACGGAACAGATACCCAAACAGATAGGCCCAAGCCCGACAGAAGTTTGACAAATGCGCAAAGGCCATTCGAAGGAGGAAAGATGGCCCACCTCCCCACGAAATCACAGGACAGGCATCAGACATCCACAGACCCCACACGCAGGCAAGCAGGCAGACAAAGAAACAAGAAAGCTGGGGCGCCTGGCTGGCTCAATCCGTGAACCGTCTGCCTGCCTTCGGCTCAGGCCCCGAGCTCAGGGTCCCGGGATCCAGCCCCACGTCGGGCTCCCTGCTCCACGGAGAGTCTGCTTTCCTCTCTCTCTCTCTCTCCCTCTCTCTCTCTCTCTCTCTCTCTCTCTCTCTCTCTCTCTCTCCCCCTCCCTCCCTCCCCCCACCCCTTCTCTCAAATAAATACAAGTCTTTTAAAAAGAATAATTAAAAACAAAAAAAGGAAGAAAAGAACGTCACTCACTCCCCTTCTGGCATAGGGAGGACATCTTCCGGGGGGATGGGTGGGGGATGCTTCTGGGGAGAAAAGGGGGAGATTCAGTGAGTCAGCGCACCCTCCTTGCACCTGTGGTGGGGTGGTGGTTTGTGTGTTTCCTTGCTTGCTGCTGCTGCTAGTTTTTACAAGTGTCTATAGTTCAAAACAGTATGCTGGTTTCCTTTATATCTAAGTCTTATCTCGGGTTTGGGTTTTGATGGGAGGAGGGAGGGCCACCTTTTCTTCTGACATGGTGGAGAAGGAGAAGAGGGATGCAGGCCTGTGCATATTCTTTTCCGTCGTGGGGTGAGCAGAGGACTCGGATTCAGCTCTTGCCGGATGGGATCTAATTTCTGTGTAAACAATCAGGCAAAATATCAGGCGAACAGAGGGCGAGCAAAGGTTAGCAGAACATGGACAAGATTGGCTATGGGTGCTGGAGTTTCCAAAGCAAGGATTTCATCAGAGGCACGTGAATGTCAAAGATTTCCAGGGACCGTGTTTATGGATGACTTGGGGTGTAGGTCATTTCAAAGTTACGGTGCTACCACCCGGTTACTTGAGCATACTGTCTCCAGCTCACGGCTGCAGATGCGATATGGGGCTCCTCCAGGGATGGAATTGTGCCAGAGAAAGGGAGACAGCAGCCTGTAATGGAGCCTAAGGTGTGTGTAAGAGAGTGACTCTCTAAAGTGCCTTGAGGCAGAAGGAGACCAGCTAGCTTTGTCTTTGCTAGGTATTTGTGGCAATGGGGTGGGTGTGGGTGGTGGGTGTTGTTTGTTTATTTTCTGGATTCAGAGAAAGAACTCTTCAAGTGGAAGTATTTGCACAAGGGGTCTGGCAGGATGGGAGGGTGCAGGGGTCAGTCCATTTAACAAGATAACAGGAGAATCAGGCCTTTTATTTTTTATTTTTTTATTGTTATGTTAATCCCCATACATTACATCATTAGTTTTCGATATAGTGTTCCATGATTCATTGTTTGTGCATAACACCCAGTGCTCCATGCAGAACGTGCCCTCCTCAATACCCATCACCAGGCTAACCCATCCTCCCACCCCCCTCCCCTCTAGAACCCTCAGTTTGTTTTTCAGAGTCCATCGTCTCTCATGGTTCTTCTCCCCCTCTGATTTCCCCCCCTTCATTCTTCCCCTCCTGCTACATTCTTCTTCTTTTTTTCTTTCTTAACATATATTGCATTATTTGTTTCAGAGGTCCAGATCTGAGATTCAACAGTCTTGCACAATTCACAGCGCTCACCATAGCACATACCCTCCCCAGTGTCCATCACCCAGTCACCCCATCCCTCCCACCCCACCCCCCACTCCAGCAACCCTCAGTTTGTTTCCTGAGATTAAGAATTCCTCATATCAGTGAGGTCATAGGATACATGTCTTTCTCTGTTTGACTTATTTCGCTCAGCATAATACCCTCCAGTTCCATCCACGTCGTTGCAAATGGCAAGATCTCATTCCTTTTGATGGCTGCATAATATTCCATTGTATATATATACCACATCTTCTTTATCCATTCATCTGTTGATGGACATCTTGGCTCTTTCCACAGTTTGGCTATTGTGGACATTGCTGCTATAAACATCGGGGTGCACGTAGCCTTTCGGGTCCCTACTTTTGTATCTTTGGGGTAAATACCCAGTAGTGCAATTGCTGGATCATATGGTAGCTCTGTTTTCAACTTTTTGAGGAACCTCCATACTGTTTTCCAGAGTGGCTGCACCAGCTTGCATTCCCACCAACAGTGTAGGAGGGTTCCCCTTTCTCCACATCCCCGCCAACATCTGTCATTTCCTGACTTGTTAATTTTAGCCATTCTGACTGGTGTGAGGTGGTATCTCATTGAGGTTTTGATTTGGATTTCCCTGATGCCGAGCGATATTGAACACTTTTTCATGTGTCTGTTGGCCATTTGGATGTCTTCTTTGAAAAAATGTCTGTTCATGTCTTCTGCCCATTTAGAATCAGGCCTTTTAAGAACTAGGCAAAGAGAGGAGTTTAGCTTTGGTCATCACAGCACCTGGCACCTCAGCAGAAACAACAGAAGGTTCCCAGAATGAATTGAGTTGCAGGAGTCAGCGTGAGCAGACCCCACCACCCTCAGCCCTTAGCCCTCAGCGCCCCCCCACACACACACACACACAGGCACACACACCCGGGCAGGCAGCGGCTATAGTCCACGCCGAGCTCCAGATGTGGGTCCCGCCCCCCCCACCCCCACAGGGCTCCCCTGCCCACTTCTCAGCCAGAGATGTATATGGGAGGGTGGTCCCAGAACAAATCTCCCCTCATCCACAGAAACCTTGCCAACACTTTGACCACTTTGCCTGAGCTACCAACTCATCTGTACCCGTGCGTGATTTTTTTCCCTATGGGCCAGGGGCCTAGTTGCCAACTTAGGATGGACAGCCCCCCCCCCCCCCCACTGTTCCAATTCGACCAGAGAACTTCAGTTGGGGGGGGAGGATGGGGTGGGGCTGGGGCGGCTGATGGGACGTTCAGGGTGATCCATTCTAATGGGCCTCATTCAATCGCTTCATTCAAATGCAGAAAGCTTTCTGTTAAAGTCAGAGCCTGGAGCTTCCCTCCATTCAATGGCTTTCCTCAACTCCCCCTAACCCTTAGGCTGCAGCTTGCAAATTTCGGAGAGAGATAAGGAAGGGAGGGAGGGAGGGAGGGAGGGAGGGAGGAAGGAAAGGGAGGGAGGGAGGAGGGGAAGGGGAAAGAGGGTGTCTGAAGAGCTCACCTCATCTGGGGGCAAAAAGAGTCCCCTCCTTTTCCTAACCCAGGAAACTCCAGTAAACCCTTTGGGAATCATGAATGTGGGGGATGATGTCTTACTATAATGCCTTCCAGGGGTGGGTGTGCAGGTAGGAGGGTGTGGCATGGTGTGGCTGGCTGAGTCTGAGGAGGACCTTGAACACATGATGGTGGTATCTTAGCGGTCAGAGGCCAAACACAAGCATGGAGTGATAAGGGCTAAGGGCTAAGGGCTAAGGGAGGCCTGACAGGGACTGTTCTAACTCATCCACCGAGTTATGGGCCCAGCAAGCACACTCCTCTAAAGCAACATTAACAGTTTATTGATTGTTGGGGCGCCTGGGTGGCTCAGTCGTTAAGCATGTGCCTTCGGCTCAGGTCATGATCCCAGGGTCCTGGGATCGGGCCTCGCATCTGGCTCCCTGCTCCACGGGAAGCCCGCTTCTCCCTCTCCCACTCCCCCTGCTTGTGTTCCCTCTCTCGCTGTGTCTCTCTGTGTCAAATAAATAAATACAATCTTAAAAAAAAAAAAAAGTTTATTGATTATCCATCGACCTGTCCTCCCTCTCCCAACTGCTTCCCAAGGGAAATCCTCGGTCTCATTCCACATAGTCACTGGCTGTTTTCGCACACCACCTTCCTGTCCAGTAAGAGGAGGAAGGAAGATGGACAAACAGGAACCAGCCCCACAGATGGCACCTCTGCACAGAGGGGTGAATGTGAGTCTCATTGGGCCAATTGTGACTCTGAGCCGTGATCCCAGGGTTGTTTAAAATATGGAACAGAAGGGGAGCACCTGGGTGGCTCAGTCAGAACAGCACATGACTCTTGATCTCAGTCAGGGTCCTGAGTTCAAGCCCTACACTGGGACCACAGATGATGAAAAATGAATGAATGAATGAATGAATGAATGAATGAATTTTTAAAAATAAAGTATGTAATGTTTATCTCTTTAAAAAAAAAAAAATGGAATGGAGGGGCGCCTGGGTGGCTGCCGGTTTAGCATCTGCCTTCAGCTCAGGTCATGATCTCAGGGTACTGGGATCGAGCCCCACCCCTCTGGGGCTCCCTGCTCAATGGGGAGTCTTCTCCCTCTCCCTCTGCCCCTCCACCCACCCATGCGCACAAGCTCTCTGTCTCTCTCTCTCTCTCTCTCTCTCTCTCTGTTTCTCTCTCTGTCTCTCTGTGTGTGTCTCTCTCTCTGTCTCTCTGTCTCTCTCTCTCTCTCTCTCTCTCTCTGAAATAAATAAATAAAAACAAACAATCAAACTTCAAAAAGGAAAAGGGCAGGGACATTTATGATTATTCATGGCGAAAGATGGAGCACGTATATTCAGGAAACATATGTACCGTAGATTCCCATGTTTACTTCGGGGTGGAGACCTGACATGTGAATGAGGCAAAACTGAGTCCCTGATGTCAGGAGGTTATCTGAGGACAAGGAGAAGAGGCTGTGGGCATGCTCTGAGAGCTGGTACAACCTGGATGGGGTCTTAGGCTCCTTTTCTCAGGTAAGGAATCAGGACCTTGCTTGTTCATAGGCTGCAGCCATTATCAGTTGACCTTGAGTCCAGACTTCTGCAGAGACAGCCAGTATTTGGTAGCAGGGCCTGAAAAGACACAATAGCTGATTAGGGGGAAACAGTTCCCTGAAAAACAAGCTTTAAGCTTTCTGCTAGCATCAACCTCATTAACCTTATGGGGCACGGTTTCAATCCCCCCCCCCCCCCCCCCACCACCACCACCCACCACCAAGTTATGGTCATTCCTCAGTCTTAGGGAATTGGGATGATGATGGCTGTGGCTATTCTTCCATCTCCTCAGGGGAGGTAGGTTTTGGGCAAACAACAGTTTCTGTAAATCTTAGCTGTAACATGGCTATGTTCAGGGCTAAACAGAAGTTTTCAACCTACAGGTTAAAAGGGAATAAAAATAACAGGGAGTCAGACATGCTACATTTTTCCCTGTTAAAATTTCCCCTTGTCCATCCTGCATTCCATTTCTATGAAACATGGGCAGAGGTCTGCCTTCTTTATTTAACTGCTTCAAGCTGAATTAAGGTGCAGTGGAGGCTTTGGAATGGAAGGATCTGAGACAGTGCAGGTCGCAACTTTTGGTCCCTTGTGCTAAGGGAGGGGGTCTCAGAGATAGTTCCTTATCTGAGAACTTGGTTATTTTTCTACATGGTTTGGTACTACATGACACCATTGATTTTATCCCCAAGTGTAGTCTAAGGAATAGTAACAGTAGAGTCAAACCCAATTCTCTCATTCTCTCTCAAATTGATCTGATATCGGTGGGTATCCAAGAATACAGATCAGTAAATTAGTCTGAGCCCCTCCCCTGGGGGGGGGGGGGAGGTAGTGGTGGTGAAGGGCTTCTGGTAGCCAAGTAGCTTAGTGTTTGATTTTATTTACATGGGTTCTTTTTTCTTTCTTTTTTTTTCTTTTAAGATTTCTATTAAGTAATCTCTACACCCAATGTGGGGCTCGAACTCACAACCCCGAGATCTAGAGTCGCATGTTCTACCAGCTGAGCCAGCCAGGTGCCCCTATTTATATGGGTTCTTATTTTCCAAAGAGGAGTTAATACAGGTGCAGCAAGGTGGAATTAAGGATCATAGACTCTGCCTCATTCAGCAAGTGATCTCGTAGTTAATAAGAGGCATTTCTATGGAAACAAAAGGAAAACACTGGTTCATGGTTGGAACTAAGGGATACACCTGGCGTCTAAGTCCAGAGTGCTGCCAGTGAGAAGGTCTCTAGATGTCAGGCTTGAAGCATCCTCCAATAGAGTGGGAGTGGGCAGGGGCAATCTGACGGATTTTTCCGGTGTATAGTTCAAATGTCTCATTTTGAGTGACTCATAGAGCAACAGGCACAAAGATTGTCTATATATGAGTTATTGTGGTCATTTCCCTGAAATTTATTTCAAGTTGTCCAGCTTTCATTTGCCAGACTTCAGGAAAAAGGACAGTTTTAGTTCTTAATGATTGTAAGATAAGAGAATGGGAGAATGTTGGAAACCTTAGTTTGAAGAGTCACAGTCAGATACTCAAGGAAACCAGAAGGATCCAGGATCCAGTCCAGTTTTATAGGCAAACAACAAACGTTCAAAGATAATTACTCTAACACTCACAAAAGTGTGTCATTGAAATATAATCTTTCTCTCTAAAGTCACCTTCATTCCTGTCAAAGATAGCCAAATGAAGATTAATTTGTTTGTAAAACAAGTCCAGTTTTAACAAACTTGGCCCAATCATCTACGTAGGGACAGCAAGAATAGCAGTTGACCATATATGGGGTCTTTTTTCTCTTTTCTTTTTCCTTTCCTTCTTTTAAATCTGCTTTGATGGAGCTTTTTATAAGGAATTTTAGATTGATCCTTTAACTGCCTTTTTAAAGCCGAGAACCAAGCCAAATATTTGCCATCAGATTCGCCTGCAAGACTTGTAGATTTGGGTGAATTCCTCTCTTCTTTGAGGCCCTCCAAATTTCCTGAAGTTCCGGCATCTGCCAGGAGGTGGCACTCTTCACTCACCTGGTAAGGTTGAGGGGACCTCTGTAAGCAAGGTTATCAGGCCAACATTTCCAAGGGGCTTTATTGGCTCCATAAAGTCAATCTGACTTTCTTAAAGCAGTCTCATTATATCTGAGTCTACGCATGTGTCTCTTCGAGATGACATTCCAGGGGCACCTGGCTGGCTCAGTCGGTAGAGAGCACGACTCTTGATCTCAGGGTTGTGAGTTCGAGCCCCACGTTCAGTGTAGAGATTATTTAAAAAATAAAATCTCAGAGGAGCGCCTGGGTGGCTCAGTTGTCAAGCGTCCGTCTGCCTTCGGCTCAGGTCATGATCCCAGGGTCCTAGGATCGAGCCCCGCATCAGGCTCCCTGCTCCGCAGAAAGCCTGCTTCTCCCTCTCCCACTCCCCCTGCTTCTGTTCCCTCTCTCGCTGTGTCTCTCTCTGTCAAATACATAAATAAAATCTAAAACAAATAAACAAAAACTTTATGGGCACCTGGGTTGGCTCAGTCGGTTAGGCAGCTGCCTTTGGTCCAGGTCATGATCCCCAGGGTCCTGGGATTTTGAGCCCTGTGTCAGCAGGGAAACTGCTTCTCCCTCTCCCTCTGCCCCTCCCCGTGCTGGTGCTCTCTTGCTCGCTCTCTCTCTCTCTCGCTCTCTCTCTCTCAAATAAATAAATTCTTAAAAAAAAAAAATATTTGGGAATTTCATATAATTTTTGGAACAGTTGCAGCATTTACGCACATAATGTAATCTAAGAAGGCTTATCACTATTTGTTTGACAGTGCTTCCCATGTAACTTAACATACCAAATAGACTAGATTAATTAGTCAAGAGACTCTATTTAGGATTTGATTTTCTCAGCATCTGTTGAAAATGAATGAAGGAAGGAATGAACAGCCGGCCAGCCAGCCAGCCAGCCAGCCAGCCGGCCAAACCAACCGACCGACCGACCGACCGACCGACCGACCGACCGACCGACCAACCAAGAAACATCTCAGAAGGTTTCAAGGCACGTGCCTACATAGGGTCACAGATCATTACAAAACTTAAAACTTTATTATCTGTTTCACCAAGGTGCCCACAGGAGATTCTACAGAAGGTTATACAGTTAGCAAAATTGAGCTCCTTTAATATTGAGAAGTTTTCGTTTTCTTACATAATTAAAGACCTGATAAAAATGAATATAGAAACCTTGTTTTCCTGGGCAGGTGAAGAAAATTTTTTCTTCTTTTTTAAAATTCCTTCCTTCCTTCCTTCCTTCCTTCCTTCCTTCCTTCCTTCCTTCCTTCCTTCCCTCCCTCCCTCCCTCCCTCCCTCCCTCCCTCTCTCTCTCTCTCTCTCTCTCTCTCTCTCTCTCCCTTTCTTTCAGATTTTATCAATTTATTTGACATGGAGGGTGGTGGGGGCAGGGAGCAAGCACAAGCAGCACCAGGAGAGGGGCAGAGGGAGAAGCAGACTCCCCGCTGAGCAGGGAGCCCGATGTAGGTCTCTGGGGCTCGATCCCAGGACCCTGGGATCACAACCGACCAAAGCCGCTTAACCGACTGCGCCACCCGGGTTCCCCTTGTCTACAATTTCTTATCAAAAGTACACTAACAGGGGCGCCTGGGTGGCTCAGTCGTTAAGCGTCTGCCTTTGGCTCAGGTCATGATCCCAGGGTCTTGGGATCGAGCCCTGCATCGGGCTCCCTGCTCAGCGGGAAGCCTGCTTCTCCCTCTGCCACTCCCCCTGCTTGTGTTCCCTCTCTCGCTGTGTCTCTCTCTGTCAAATAAATAAATACAATCTTAAAAAAGAAAAAAAAAGAGTACACTAACAATCCAAGAAAACCTTGTCATTTTAACATAGAAAACCCAAATCTCAATCTTATACCAGTGTGCTTTTCAAACTGCCTTCTCCCAATCTTAGTCAGTCCTGACCATGCATAAAATTCCTTTTCAAAAATTCTCCTTCACAAACCCCTTCCACAATTTCCTTTTTCATTCAGACTCGGTCTTAAAGTTTTCTTTCTTTAGATATCCAGTCCCATTTCAGTACAGCATTACTTTCTTTTCCCTCAACAAAAAAATGTTTTCTCATTTCTTGTACCTCTTTTACACGTCTCCTACCTTCTCACACACGGAGTTGTTTTTGTTATCATTTTGTAGCAGTCCCAATTCCATGTGGCAGAATTTTAATTCTTAGAAATCTCAGTCTCTGGTGAAACGTTAGTAGTAACCAGTGGCGCACTCTCTATTACACCAGAATTCTTTAGATTGGCAAACGTATGAATATATTTCATAAATTTTATTTTTATTTATTTTTTTAAGATTTTATTTATTTGACAGAGAGAGACACAGCGAGAGAGGGAACACAAGCAGGGGAAGGGACAGAGGGAGAAGAAGGTTCCCCAATGAACAGGGAGCCCGATGTGGGGCTCGATTCCAGGACCCTGGGATCATGACCTGAGCCGAAGGCAGACGCTGAACGACTGAGCCACCCAGGCACCCAAAAGTGGTTTGTTTGTTTGTTTTTATAAAGGTGATGGAGAGGTATATTTTGATAACCACAAAGACAGGCTCACTGTTGTGACGGGAGCGTGGCACATTCCACTGCCCACCCAACGGCTTGTAACGCAGGGAGAACCGAATCCAAGTGCTTTTATGACAGAAAGAGAGAGAGAGAGAGAGAGAGAGAGAGAGAGAGAGAGAGAGAGAGAGAGAAGGAAAGAAAGAAAGAGAGAGAGAAAGAAAGAAAGAAAGAAAGAAAAGAAAAGAAAAGAAAAGAGAAGAAAAGAAAAGAGAAAAGAAAAGAAAAAAGCAAAGCAAAGCAAAGCTGATTATTTGTATTATGTGTGACACTGATAACTCCAAAACCACGTCTTTTTAAAATAAACCAACAGGGGCGCCTGGGTGGCTCAGTTGGTTAAGCGACTGCCTTCGGCTCAGGTCATAATCCTGGAGTCCCGGGATCGAGTCCCGCATCGGGCTCCCTGCTCAGTGGGGGGTCTGCTTCTCCCTCTGATCCTCTTCCCTCTCATGCTCTCTGTCTCTCATTCTCTCTCTCTCAAATAAATAATAAAATCTTAAAAATAAATAAATAAATAAAATAAAATAAAATAAATCAACAACCTTGAAATTGGCTTTAACGCCAAAGAAGTTGCACCTGCGTCCACTAAAAAGTCAATCGATTGTTTCCCCCCTATCAGGCTCCTGTGGGGAAAGTCTGAAGCGGGCGGTCTAAGACCAGGGGAGCCCTCGGGCCCCTTCCTGCTAGTTTGGGAGGTGCTCCAATTTAAACCTCCTAAGGAGGTGGCCCAAGGGCTTGGGGTGTTTTTTGCTCCTTGATAAGGGGGTGGGGGGGAGGAGGAGGAGGAGAAGGGGGAGCCCATGGCACTGAGGGGGGGGCGGGGAGGGGGGAAAGGGCGGCTGAGACGGCGGCAGGGGAGTAGAGCGCTCCAGGCACACACACCAGTGGTGCAGAAACGGGGCAGGGGAGGCGGCAAGGGGGCCATTGGCAAGGCCCAGGGCAGATTTACATTTACAGTTTGGGACGAACCTTTTCTTTTTTTCCTTTTCCGCCTCCGCCTCCGCCCCCGCCCCTTTCTTCATCTCGTTCTGCTAAATAGGCTTTGTCTGTGGTGGCTTTTCAGCCCTCCGGAAGCCAGTGGGTTGGGCATCGGTTCTGGTGCCTGTACTTGGGGAGGAGGAGGAGTGGGTTTCAGATTTCCAGCATCGGCCTGTCTTCCTCCTCTTCTTCATTATTTTGACTGTTGGGAAGTGGGAGTCAGGTCAGGTGTGTTAAATTTTTGTCTATCTCTGGACCGTCCCTCGGGTCCCTTCCCTTGAGGCATCTTTATTGTGGAGTGACATAAGAGTCTGAATGTAGGGAATTTCATCCCAGAGCATGTGAGCTTGAAAAACTTCTGGGTTTATTCTTTTTTTTTTTTTTTTTTTTTTTAATTTTTTTATTGTTATGTTAATCCCCATACGTTACATCATTAGTTTTCGATATAGTGTTCCATGATTCATTGTTTGTGCATAACACCCAGTGCTCCATGCAGAACGTGCCCTCCTCAATACCCATCACCAGGCTAACCCATCCACCCACCCCCCTCCCCTCTAGAACCCTCAGTTTGTTTTTCAGAGTCCATCGTCTCTCATGGTTCGTCTCCCCCTCCGATTTCCCCCCCTTCATTCTTCCCCTCCTGCTACATTCTTCTTCTTTTTTTCTTTCTTAACATCTATTGCATTATTTGTTTCAGAGGTCCAGATCTGAGATTCAACAGTCTTGCACAATTCACAGCGCTTACCAGAACACATACCCTCCCCAGTGTCCATCACCCAGTCACCCCATCCCTCCCACCCCACCCCCCACTCCAGCAACTCTGGGTTTATTCTTATCTGAGTTTTACCATGCCCGATTTTTACAAGCACCTGCCTCTAAACTCTTTAAATAGGGGCACCTGTGTGGCTCAGGCGGTTAAGTGTCTGCCTTGCGTTCACGTCATGATCCTGGGGTCCTGGGATGGAGCCCCACATCCGGCTCCCTGCTCCGCGGGGAGTCTGCTTCTCCCTCTCCCAATGCCCCCCACCCCACCCCCAGCTCCTGTGCTCTCTCACTCGCTTTCTTTCAAAGAAATAAATAGAATCTTTAATAAAAATAAAACTCGGGGCACCTGGATGGCTCAGTGGTTATGTGTCTGCCTTTGGCTCAGGTCATGATCCCAGGGTCCTGGGATCGAGCCCCCGCATCGGGCTCCCTGCTCAATGGGAAGCCTGCTTCTCCCTCTCCCACTCCGCCTGCTGGTGTTTCCTCTCTCGCTGTGTCTCTATCTGTCAAATACATAAATAAAATCTTAAAAAAAATGAATTAAATAAAATAATAAAAATAAAACTCATTAAATAGAGCTCCTTTACAAATGGATGTTAGCAATAGCAGCCGGAGGTAGAGGAAATTCCTCACATGTGTAACACATACGGACACACAGACACAAACAAGATGCAAACAAATTAGCCTTTGTTTCAGTCTTATTTGTGGAGAGGACATGAATGGAGAGGACATGAAAGACCCAATGTTCAAATCTCCCCCTTTTATTAAAACAAATCCAACTGCGAGGCAGCATTACCGAGTACAGATCCCATCCATCAGTTGTTTTCCATTTCCAATGGAAACAGGGTCGGTTTTGTGCAAAGATACCAAAAGCTGCAGCAACAAACCAACCAAATGAAGACCAGAGCATCTCCCTGAGTGTTGGTTCCTCCCCAAAAGTCGGGACTTCACTGAGGGAACCAAAGAGCTTCCTAGTTTCTGATCACCTGGTCTCATAGCAGGCTTTCTCTAATTGTGTACACAATTCAGACATGTCAAAATAACCCCACTTGGGCCATCTGAGACTCGTGTTATCGTGAAATGTTTCCCATGCAAGTAAGCACTTGCAAGTATAGGCTCCCTGTGCATTGTACATGTAGCCTGCAGGTGTTTCTTGTGAGGGTGGGCAGTTGTTTCCTCAACATTTGGTGCAGGGTTATACAGGGTTTTGGTTTGTTTTGTTGGTTTGGTTTTCTGCACACGTGTGTGTGTGTGTGTGTGTGTGTGTGTGTGTGTGTGTGTGTTTTGGGGCGCACACAGACACACAGACACACACGAAACCTGTTTGTTCTCTCCCTAGGCTACAAAAAGCTCAGGGGCGCCTGGCTGGCTCTCTACCAGCAGCACGCTGCTGACTCTTGATCTCAAGAGTCCTGAGTTCCAGCCCCACGTTGGGCGTAGAGACTCCTTCCACAACAGCAAAAAATAATACCGAAAAGCTCGAAAAACGCCTGGGCCCCGGGCAGGATGTCTATGCCAACCAGACCTCCATGAAAAACACTTTGTACGGCGACAGAAGGACAGAGGCAGCATCCTACCCCCAACCCCACAGCCTGCCTCCTTTCCGGCCAAATGGCCAGCATCTGGGAACGGCTTTGAAACATTCTCAGTCAATGACTTGGGCCTGCCTGTTGGGAAGAGCGCTATGCTGTTCATTTCCCTCCTGGGTGAGCCTAGGAGGGTGAAGCGGCGGTAGCTCTCAGTGGGGGAGGGGGCGCCACGCGATCCAAGACACAGGACCAGTGTGGGAGCATGAGATCTGTATGGCCCCGAGGGGTACAGGGTAGCCTGTGAATCCTTTTCCAAAGAAAAGCGGCAACATGAGACCGTGCAACACACCTTTCCACACCATCTGCTGATGATGCTACTAGGACTTCTGTCCTCAGAGATGACACTATTTTACCACCGCCTAAAGTTTTGTTCTGTTCTTTTATTTTTTTATTGTTATGTTAATCCCCATACGTTACATCATTAGTTTTCGATATAGTGTTCCATGATTCATTGTTTGTGCATAACACCCAGTGCTCCATGCAGAACGTGCCCTCCTCAATACCCATCACCAGGCTAACCCATGCTCCCACCCCCCTCCCCTCTAGAACCCTCAGTTTGTTTTTCAGAGTCCATCGTCTCTCATGGTTCGTCTCCCCCTCCGATTCCCCCCCGTTCATTCTCCCCCTCCTGCTATCTTCTTTTTTTTTTTTTTTCTTAACATCTATTGCATTATTTGTTTCAGAGGTCCAGATCTGAGATTCAACAGTCTTGCACAATTCACAGCGCTTACCAGAGCACATACCCTCCCCCGTGTCTATCACCCAGTCACCCCATCCCTCCCACCCCACCCCCCACTCCAGCAACCCTCAGTTTGTTTCCTGAGATTAAGAATTCCTCATATCGGTGAGGTCATAGGATACATGTCTTTCTCTGTTCGACATACTTCGCTCAGCATAATACCCTCCAGTTCCATCCACGTCGTTGCACATGGCAAGATCTCATTCCTTTCGATGGCTGCATAATATTCCATTGTATATATATACCACATCTTCTTTATCCATTCATCTGTCGATGGACATCTTGGCTCTTTCCACAGTTTGGCTATTGTGGACATGGCTGCTGTAAACATCGGGGTGCACATACCCCTTCGGATCCCTACATTTGTATCTTTAGGGTAAATACCCAGTAGCCACGGCCTAAAGTTTTAAGAGAAGGGGTCGGGGGACTCGGTAGCACGGGAAAATCATTCCGTCGTCCCACTCATCTTAATGGCTCCTCGTGGGAAACGAGGACGCCATACCAAGGAGCAGAGCACCGATCCATGGAAACACATGGGTGAGCCCCAAAAACATGACACTAAGTAAAAGGAACCCGACAGCCAGGGTGACATAATGCCTCGGGGTTCCACGGGTATGAAAAAGCCAGCCGAGGGCGCCTAGGTGGCTCAGTCGTTAAGCGTCCGCCTTCGGCTCAGGTCATGATCCCGGGGTCCTGGGATCGAGCCCCGCATCGGGCTCCCTGCTCCGCGGGAAGCCTGCTTCTCCCTCTCCCACTCCCCCTGCTTGTGTCCCCTCTCTCGCTGTGTCTCTCTCTGTCAAATAAATAAATAAAATTAAAAAAAAAAAAAAAACCACCCAAGAAGAACAACAACAACAACAACAACAACAACAACAACAACAACAACAAAAGAAAAAGCCAGCCGAAATAGCCCCATCCTAAAGGGAGGGAGCGAGCAAGCAGATCGGAGGCTGTTGGGGGAGAACAGTGAAGAGAGCCAGGGTGAGGGTGAGGGTGAGGGTGAGCGTGACGGTGGGTGGGGGCGAGGCGCGGACAGGAAGGGGGGAGGGGTAGTAGAGGTGTTTATTTCTTTTGGCGGTGATGGAAATGTTCTGGAAATTGCAGTGAGGGTTGTGCAGCTTTGTGAGCCACCTTAAAAAAAAAAAAGAAGGCCACCAAATGGCACACGTTTAAGAGTATGCGAAATATGGCATGCGAATTGTATCTCCACTTCGAAAATCTGTGACGAAACAATGTAATGGACATAGGGAAGGAGGGAGGGAAGGAGGGAGGGAGGGAGGGATGGACGGGACCCTCACCCTGGCTCTCTTCACCGTTCTTCGATCCATCGATCCATCGACCGATCGATCCATCCATCCATCCATCCATCCATCCATCCATCCATCTATGCATGCCATGCATGCAGTCTGTCGGTTCATGTAGACATCAAAGGGGGGGAGGAGGGGAAGGGGGGAAGGGGGGAAGGGGGGAAGGGGGAGGGGGGAGGGGAAGGGGGAGGAGGGCGTGCATGATACTGGGCATGGTTTTTATTCTGAGTGCTTTTATTTGTTCCCCAAACTAATCACCTCTGTGGAGATAAACAAAAGATCACCCACACGAGAACGGGAATCCTTTCTTGAGGGCAAGAGAGTCTGCGGTCGGCCACCACCGCCTGGGTCTGGCAGAGACGCCAAGCAAACGCAGGCCAGGCGGAGGAGTGGAAAAGCTTTCTGGTGACAAAAGGGGAAGGTCCGATGAGAGGTTGTTGGGGGTGGGGGAGCAGGACAGGAGCTGACTAGAAGAGGAGTGTCCTAGGTCATTTCAGGGAAAGAGAAACTTGATTTCCGTCCGTGGGTCCATCGATCTCATTCTCTGGATCTAGCTCTATGGAGAATCTCAAGGTTTTAAGTTTGTTGAATTGATGATGTCGAAGGCGCTTAGGGAAGAACAGAGGTTCCCATCTCCGAAATGATCCTCAAAAATCATTGAGGATCATTTCCATCCTACTTCCATCCGCCTCTGGACTGCCTCCCGAAACCCACGCTCTAGCCACACCCCGCCTCCCACCCTTCCCCCCTCGCCCCGCCTCGCCCCGCCTCGCCCCGCCTCGCCGCTGGGCCTTTCTCCAGCTTCTTCCCCGCCCGCCCCATTCTCCCCCCCCCCCCCCCAACCTCGCAGCACCCATCCCGATTCCTCCCAAACCCTCCCCACCAGTGGCTGGACCTCTCTGGTCGACCTCTTTTGGGCACTAGAAAAGCCACGAGCGGTCGGGCGGGCGGCACCCGAAAAACGGCAGTGCAGTGAATCAGTGAGTCTGGGTGTGACGAATAGGGGGTCGCAGGGTGCCTGGGACGCAGCGCCTGCCTTTCTGGTGCACGGCCTGGTCCCGATCCACCTGGGAGAGTAGCGCTTCCCGCCTCAGGGCGCGCCGTTAGCCAAAGAGGGGCCTCTGGGGATCTTTCTCCTACCGCCCCTAGGGTGGGGACATCTGCACACGGCTAGGGGACGTGCTCCTCACGCACGCGCCTTCCGACCCACCCAGGCTGCACCGGTTCCGGCTCCGGACAAGGGCGCTCTTGGAAATGCGTGAGGCACCCTGGCGCCCGCAGCCCAACGACCCGGGACACGGGACGGTGAGAACGGCCCCCGATCGGATGTAGAAATGTCCGCAAAGCGAAACCCGCCGTTCCTGCGTCATCTTCGTCTAACCGGACACCGTCGGTGCGTGGAGAAACTTTGAGCGTTTTGCCACCAGCGCTCCAAAACGTTTGCTTTTTCTCTAGACGGGGGTCCGGGATGTGGTAGGATTTGTCTAGAAATAGAAACAAAGGACGAGGCCGTTCATGTGTGGGACCCAGACGAACACATTCGAGGGCAAGACCAGGCGCGGCCAAGAGGACTAGACGGGTGGACGACTAGACACGGTCAAGGTGGAAAGCGGGGGGGGGGGGGGGGGGGCGACTGGGTGGCTCGGTCGGTCGTTAAGCATCTGCCTTCGGCTCAGGTCATGATCCCAGGGTCCCAGGGTCCCAGGGTCCTGAAATCGAGCCCCTCATCGGGCTCCCTGCTCGGCGGGAAGCCCGCTTCTCCCTCTCCCACTCCCCGTGCTTGCGTTCCCTCTCTCGCTGTGTCTCCGTCAAATAAAATCTAGAAAACAAAAACAAAACGAAACAAAAAAAGGTGGAAAGCGGGCCGGGTGGGTGGGTGGGTGGGTGGGTCGGTCGGACGGACGGGTCGGGACGACACAAAGGGGATCGATCACTCACGGGTGCGAGAACCAACGGGCCACGGCACGGGAAGGACTGCCGGTCGACCCGGGGCCCCAGACACAATGCAGGCGGCGGGCCAAAGTCCCGCCGGTCGGCCAGGGTCCCGGAACTCTCGGCACCCGCCAGA